>NC_041339.1:20184183-20291683 GCF_004354835.1 Perca flavescens | reverse complement strand
TTTGTGATGTTGGGCTTAATATTGCCAGCTTGGGAATCACCAGAGGCCTCACAATATGATATCATCACAAAACTTTTGTAATGATACAATATTATTGTGATTTTAAACAATATTCTGCGATATAATGCAATTTATTACTGTTTTTCCAACTTCAAATTTTTTCCAGTTGATGTGCCCAAAAGGGAACTTTGTCAACATCTGTTTTATCTAAAAAGATAAATTTCTCTGTTTTGTTAATCTCACTTAAATTGTATTGCTGCAAAATGGGATTGTCAAGCAGACAAACTGACACATATATAGTAATAGATCAATACTTGGCGTCTGTATGGTGTATCCATACAGTATTGCCACGGAAAATATCACGATACTATGCTGTATCGATATTTTACCCTATATATATATATATATATATATATATATATATATATATATATATATATATATAAATGATAAAGTAAAAAAGCTTGATTTTTGAGTCAGTGTATAGTTTTATTTGCAGATAATTTAAATCAGTCATTGTCGATGGATTTTTCTTTTCCAGCAACCCAAAACTAAAGAAGAAAGTCATTTTCCTCAATTTAGAAGGCTTTCTTAATTTGTATTATAGAAATGGGTAACATGTTTTATACTTCCTGTAAATATAATCCAATAAATTACATTTCCATATAGGCTATTTATTATGTATATACTTTATATTAACACCTTATTTTAAAAAGCGGACGTTGTCGTATGTTTATCCAAGGCCATTCCAAAGCATCGGGGGGCTCTCCAATTTTAGCCGTGGCTGATTTGACCCATAGGTTGGTTTGACCACTGTACGGATACGCAAGTGACTGCTGGCTTGATGCAGAAACATCAGACACTGCCTCTGGACCATCTGAGAAGAACAGTAGGACAGGATTTGACTCTGCTTGGTTGACCGAGAGAGAGACTGCAGTCAAGCAGCCGCCACTCACATCTCCATGGTCAAACCGGCTGCTGCTAATGTTGGAGACAGACAGGCGAGAAGAGCAGACGTAGTAACGTAATGTCACTCACAAAGCAATGTCTGGAAAATTATTTAAATAAAATTATTTTTACTTTTTGGAGCACTGGCCCGAATGAGCAACTGGCCCGCCAAAGTCTAGGTAATTAATGGGAAACACTGACATGATTTGCATCTACTCAGTATTCCCAGTAATTTTTATGGGCTATAGATATGTTTTGTAAATAGGGAGATTATAACTTTTCCTCTTTTTACCTTATGCAAATGCAAGTACATGTTGGTTTACCCCATCTGGTTTGAAATTATGGGTCCTTGGGAAAATTTCTCCAAACAAATATTCTTTCTTAGACACGTAGACAGTAATGTGAAACACTAAAAGTGCAAAAAAGATTTTGTAACATGCACCTTTAGGGTTTCACATTACTGTCTGCGTGTCTAATGTACTATTGTAAACATTCTAAGTTTTCAGTTTAAGAAAACACTAATTTAGTCTGGCATATTGACAGATTTGAGGATGTTTGGAGCGTTCCTTTCACATGCAAATTAAACAAGAAGGCCACATAAATAATACAAATAACCTCAGGATGTCACACAGAAGCAAATGTGGTTGGTGTTGCTAGGCGACACTGGCAGCTAAACTATGGCGCACAGCCTACACTGTAGGCCTGTATTTTGGAGCCAGAGGTGCTGAACACCTCAGCACAAGGCAGTCAGTGTAAGTTAATGTTCTGAGGTGTGGGTGAACAACTGATGGAGCATGAGCAAAAAGTCGCCAACAAATGCCAACAACCCGATTCTGTTGTATAAGATGGCCTTGTTTACTGGGCCCATTCAGTGCTGTGGTTTTCTTTTGACTCCTGGTTCATACGTGCTCTACATAGTTTTTGTTGTCACATAAACATTTGTTGAGTTGATTCCAGTCGCTGCTGACAGACAGGCATCTCATCAGGAATCCAGTTGCATGGCCAACATTGCAGCTGTCTGCAAGTTGTATTCCTCTCAATTCTACATAGCCAGTATGCTGAATAGTGAATCACAATTCAAAGGGGACAATCAAGGAAGAGCAGCAGTCTATATTAATCAAAGTTATCTAATGATAAATAATTGACAGCAGTTTTGAGTTTCCCAGTGTGACCTGGAAATTAAGATTGAGAAGAAAATTAAGACAAAGAAACGGCAGGAAAGAGCTGAGTAGTTATTGACATTTAAGAAAGTTGTTAAAAGGCCGCCAACACAATTACCACCTACTGAAGGTTGTATGATTGTTAGGGTTTTCAAAGCTAAGGAGCATAAACACAGTTGTTTGGTTATAAGTAAAGTTGGTATTATCTGATCTTATTCTGGAGCCGCTGTGGGAAAAAGGAGAACTTGAGGTTCTTTCTTGTGGGATACTGTTTCATCCATCTTTACAAGAAAAAAGTCACACTCACTCTATTATAGTCTTCAGGATCTCTCGACACATTCTCACTGTCTCTGTGAAAGCAAATGTGCTAATTAGTGAACTCCCACAGATGGACAGTCATTGTTAAAATGTTTAAGCAGGCGAATGAAAACTACAACATGACACGGTGGTTCTGTCAGTTGGAGTCATCAAAGGAGGAAAATATGGAACCCTGGGAAATCAGGGCAAATAATAAGGCCATTGTTCTGTGCAGAGTTGCAGTCTCCACCAGTTTCTCCTTTTTAAGAGTGATAACTGAAGCCCTAAATGGCTTAAACAACTAAGAGAATATTGGACTTGAATAATTCTTCCTGCAGGGATGAACTTAATATTGTGACACAGACACATTTACCACACAGCAAACCTTTGATTCAGCTCCTTTGTATGTTTTGTTTTGTTGTATTCAGTGGAAGTAACCAAGGTTCATCCCCTGTTTCCTGTTCTAGTAGTTAATGATGTAGTAGCAGAGGGAATAAGTCTGGTCTCCTTTATTCATCTTTTTACTTTGCTGTTCCTCATTTTCAAAGGCAAGATGTGCATAGCACAGTAGTTGATGAAAGGAAAGGAAAAAGACCAGCAAGCAGGTTTTATTTATGGATTCACTGAGGCCCTTTTTTATTTTTTTATACCAGGCCCAGCTATGGACATTCTGGCCACCAGTGAATGTATTCCACACTCTCGAAAATGATGACATACAACAGGCTTTGTTGTGTGGGGAGTGTGTTTACTGTGAGGCGGTAAGCTTCCCTGTGCAGTTGTTTGGTCTGACCTCTCCTCCCCGTCAGTGACATACCATTAACAACTACATATGCTTCTCTGTGCACCTACCATCCCTCGTCAGCGCAGGCAATATATTTTGTTTGTCTTTTTCAAAGGTGGCACTGCCGGTGCTATACTCCCAGCCGCTTGCTAGGCTCCACTGCTTACTATACAGTATGTTAATGGGCCTTACAGATGTCCTTCAAAGGATGGGGAGAAAGGAGTTTATTTTGTAGTCATGTCACATTACTGTTCTTTCAGAACTGATGTTAGCTGCTGACAGTTGCAATTAGGTGTAAAATAACATGCTGTTCCTTTCCTGTCAAAGCAAAGGGCTTGGGCAGAATGCCTTCACCCGAGAATGGCCAGAGGGATAACTCTTCTACACAGCCAGTGTGCTGGCAAAAAAAAGTGGTTGCTAGTTTCGTTTGTTTTTTTTGCACGTTTTTTCTTCTGTTGTGACAACTATGCAGTCTCTATCACTCCCCCTCCTATTCTTTTCTGCACACTGTCTCGCTGTGTCAGGAGAGGGCTGGAAACTCATCTGACACTCAAGCTGAAATTTAATGTAAAAGTGTAATAAGAGCTTTGAAGAGAGTCAGCTCCCCTCTTAAATGCCGTCCCTTCAGAATTCACCGTTTTTGGAGGGTATTGTTATGGGTCGTTGAGGAACCGCTGCTTTTCTCCGGTGAGGATGGCCTCCCAACATATTGGCCTGTCGTCCTTGGTGATGATGGAGCCCATATTTTATGGGAGGTGCACTCTAAGTGAAACTGAGAGGTGTTCGTGCAAACTGGGAGATGGAGGGGGCGTGGGGTCCCAGCTGCCAATTTCAACTTTGATATGAGTGTTTGGGTTCCCATGGTATCAAGAAGAGCAATATGGCTTTTCAGCATCCAGAGACGTGTGTTTCTCTCACGCCTTAAGTCTGAAATCCAAATCATCTCGTCAATACAACCGTTTAAACAGTAACACTGAGGCTGACATTTGCTACAAAGTGGACAATGAGAGACTGGTACAAGCTGGAGGGTGGTTCAAAAACTGATACATTCTTTGCTTCTGTATAGCTTTATTATGGGGGGATATGATAATAACACTATAAATGCTGGGTTCCCCATGGTGGGAGTTACTCTTAATACTATAATGTCCAACTTCACCCCGTCAATAAATTCTCGCTCATGTTACCTGCTCTCTTAATGACATTCTAACTGGATACTATGGCTGCACGAGATGAGGGAAATATCTAATTGTGATTATTTTTACTGATATTGCAGTTGCGATGTGATTCATATATATTGGAGGGATTGATCATTTGTGTATCACTATTCTCATTTTCATTGAAAAAGATTAAAATGTTAAAGATTAAAATGATTATAGCGTGAGTTTTGTGAGGATCTGTACCAAACAAAGATTTTTTTCTATAGTCTGTAGGATACAATTTGTAGACTGGGACATCTCTCCAGCACCACAATACTTAATTCAGAATGGTTTGACACATCGTTTGCCTTTAACAAATATTGTGCGCGTGCCCCCTCCCCATGCGATTTGGATATTGCACTAGTCCATATTGCGATTTCGATAAAATCGCTATTAATTGTGGACAGTCTCATATAGGGGTGGGAGATATTGACAAAAATTAATATCTCAATATTTTTTTTCGATATCGATATTCAAACGATATTTTTGAAATCCTTCAAAGAAATGTGTGCAAACTGGCAAAAAAAGGTCCAGTTGGTCTTTTGACTTGCTGCATTTGACCTATTATTGTATAGAATTACTAGTACATAAAGATATGAGACATTATTGATTTAAACATGAACCAAGTTACTGTACTAAATATTTATTGTAATTAGGGGTGGGCGATATGGACAAAAAATAATATTGATATTTTTGCAGATTTTGACGATAATTAGACGATATCCTTTAAAATTGTGTTTTTAAAAGTCTGAGTTACTTAATCACTGATTATAATAATGTTGAATGAAAATGATTCTTATTTATTTTCTTTAAAATGTAAGTATTCAAGTAAAAACAATTTAAAGACAAAATACGAATACTATACTAATACTAAGTGAACTAGTGTAGGAACATTGAACTCTTGAGTAAACAGTGAGTTCTACACCTCTGCTGTAATGTAAATTGTGCAGCATACAAGCAAGATTAAATCATAATAATAAAGGGCTCTGTTCTGTAACATATTGCACACAACCATGTCCTTATTGGAAGCAGTCCTGGAGATAAGATAGGGTAGTGTCAGGCCACGTTTTGATAGTCCTTCTACTTGGCTGTATAGTCCTTCTGACCGGGATTTATGCTGGGATCAGAAATAGTTGGATGTGACCTGACTGGCCCAGGTGAGGTAGAGGCGCAGTTCTGTATGCTATGTTAGAGTATACATGGTCTAGTGTGTTCTTCCCTCTAGTAGCACAAGCTGCATGTTGGAAAAAGCTGGGGAGTACAGACTTTAAGGACGCCTTGTAAAAGTCCCCTGCTATAATATGTATCCCCTCCAGGTGATCTCGCTGGAGTTTGTTCACTATGGTAAGCAGTGAGCCAAACTTGTGCTAACGTTAGCATTGGGGACTATGTAGACGGCAGTGTGCTTCGTGGTAAATAAAATGGCCTGTATATTACTGACAGGGCTCCAGGTCAGGTGAGCCGTGCTGAACAACGATCCTGCGGTTGGTACTCCATTCATTCTGCACAAAAATGCAGTCCTCCGCCTCTGGTCATGCCGGAGTTATGTTCTCATCCTGCCAGTAGCTAGCTCGCCGTACTAGATGCTGACAACAACCCACGCAGAGCCCGGTCTGGCAATGTCCTCCGGGATGTTATGAGCCGCCTGGAAGGCTCTCGTAACGGCTGTGTTGTATCGTAGTCCTATATTGATTAGTTCAGTGTGGCTGTACTTGTATAAATATACACCGACAGGAGAGCTAGTAGCCAGTGCACAATAGCGCGCTGCCATCTTTGTTGACATGAGTGAATGTGTAGCGTTCCAATGCCTGTTTTGAAGTGGTTTTTTTTTACTCAAATTTAAATACTCGATAATGTAAATTTGCACATCGTTAACACAACAATGACGATATTATCGTAAACGATATATATCGTCCACCCCTAGTCTCATATCACTCTTTTTTTCATTGTCAGATTTTTGTTTTAGTTTCAACTTTCTGTCACTGTTTTGGGGTGGGGTGGAAGGAGCCCGCTGCTTTGAAGCCTGGCATCACCACACAGCCAGCGTACAGTACCATCTCCCAGACAGCAAGCATGTTTAGTTACGCCTGTTTCTCTCTGCCGTAGTTGTTTTTCAGATAGAACCAGTCTGGTTAAAGTTAACTTAGGGGTTAAGTTGGGAAAACGAGAGAACATACAAAAACTAATCGGAATGCCGTTTCTCTTGCAGGACTGTAAATAAATTAACCGCATTCTCAAGTGTCAAGAAATGTGTGTTTGTCATGTCTGCGTTGGTTAGGCTGACAGCGCTGCCTTCAAAGTGGGCAATCTGGATCCGTTTTCACTTTCTATATGACAAGACCTACATTGTTATAAGAGAATAATATGCTCTGTGCTTACCGATGGAAGGTGTAAGGCGGTTTGATTTGAATCTCATTTAAATGAAGTGCCAGAGATTCTTGGAAGGTAGTGTGACTCTTAATAATAGCAAGACAGTTCAACAGCACCACAAACAGCCTCAAAGCTGGCCTTGAAAAAATAAAATGAATAACTCTCATGTAGGTAGGATTCCTTGCAATGCTGCTGTATCAGATTGCATTAGTTTTATATACGGTATGTGCCTATTACACTTGCAACTGAGTGCATGCCTGTCAGAAAACTCATCGCTGTGTGAGCATGCATAAATCAACATTATTTTTGTATCTATATTTGGTTTCCGTAGTGCTTTGCTTTGGGAAGATATACATGTGTTTTCTCTTAATTATTGTGTGTGTGTGTGTGTGTGTGTGTGTGTGTGTGTGTGTGTGTGTGCATGATCAATTGTGTGCCTACAACTAACCGAGTGAGCAGCACCAAGCTGCGTCAGCCCTAATCTGTCTTTTGACCAGCCTCATTTCGCAGCAGAATACTCCTATTGATCTGTGCGACTGTTACACAAGAAACTAAATAAGTCAACTAGACTGCACCTGAGTTCACAACCTGCCCTTGACAATACTCTGTGCGTAGAGTGAGACAAGGTGTAAAGGTGGAGGGGTTGCAGTTGTGCAGCAGGGGAGCAGAGAGTCAGAAAGGGTTCTGCATTGTTGATCCAGTATGACATTGATAGACAGCAGCTGAAGGAAAGCTGATAGCCATGTTTGGCATGCTGGTTTTTAAAGGACGGATGTGAGTGCCGATGCGAAGTTGACCGAGCATGAATTCAGTAGGTGATCGCCCCAAGTGGTTGTGCCGAACACAATTGAGGAAGGAAACTTTCACATATGACTTGCTTGACTTTCCATCTTTTTCACCATTATTCTACCCTTGAAATACTTGTTTCTTCCAGGTTTTTTTTTTCACTTTGTTCAACATGGTGTAAATGTCTGTTTTCTCTTTCTGCTCCAACTCTGTCAGGACGTACAATTTTTCACACAAAAAAAGGTAAGTGAAAATGTCTCTCCTTTTTAATGTGGTTGTCTAGTCTGTAGTCGTAAGACTATTATGTTTTTAATGTCAGACCTTAGTGCAGCTTGGACTGCTGTGTCGTATTCATTACTGTTTAAAAGTGTTCGCACATAACTTACCATCCACTACATTTAGTAATTTGTAGTGCTGTCAAACGATTAAAATATTTAATCGCATTAATGTCATAGTTAACTCGCAATTAATTGCAATTAATCACACATTTTTATCTATTCTAAATGTCCCTTGCTTTATTTTTGTCCCATTATTTTTTTTTTATCATTTTAATGCTCTTACCAACATCGAAAAGTGGATCGGCCTGCTTTGTGCTTTTGTCGCCTGGCTTTGACGAGGGGGCGGAGAATTTGCTTGGCCATCAAGTGGTATTTCAGACTGGACGTGCCGTGATGATAGCTCAGTTCACAGCTACAAAACACACAGATCACTTTGGTCTTGTCAATGGAACCATTTGGCAACTTTTTAAAAGTAAACTTTCCATTCAGAATCTTATTGGCATCCATTTCGGTGTCTCGTGCTCGCCATCCACTCAAAACGTAATGTTAGCCTACTACTCTTTGGCCGACTGTGTGCGGCGTGCCTGTTGTTTTGTTTCCAGTCTAGCTAGATTTGTTGTGGTGTTGTAGTTTTTCTAACGTTACTAGTTGTTGCAACAGCATGTGAAAAAAACTACAAAGTTTGCTAGGCCAAAAAAGAACGTTAATCTTGCGATAAAAAACTTGGCGCCGTTAAAATGGGTTTATATTAACGTTTTTAGGTCAGGTAGAATCTATCTCCGTTGATCCCGTTTGTTTGTTTGCTGCTTCCATGGCTGTACTAACGTTACAGCTGTAGTGCGCTGGGTTTATGTTTTTACAGGAATATCTGGCAACCCGGCCTGGCTGTCAAACTGGGCAGTTGATACCAACACACAGGCCAAAACACAAACAGTAATTCCGTCACGGAACGGACATTTCAAAAGGAGAAAATACTGACATTAGCATTGTTGTTGTTGTCAGAAAAGATAGTATTTCAACTTAGCATGTTTCCTTAATATCTGATGACGCATTGGGGTCATTTTTGGATTTTATTACAGTAAATTTATTACATTTTGGACTTTTATCTTAATTTGAATTGAAGGAATAAAATGAACCAAATGAATGAACAAAATGATTGTACTAGGTCCACAACCTGATGCTTTTATGTTAGGTGGTCCATTGATGCAAAAGTATTTTGCTTTTGAATTAACTCAAAAGTTTCTTTGACATGATAAATTCTCTTGAGTTTCTGTATTCTGCACAGCGCAAGAAACTTTACCTTGTCTTGGGGAGTACTTAGTATTGTGTCAAATCCTAACAAAACAATATCAAAAATGCAGTTAGCTATCTTGCTACAGTAGGTCTCTGGTTAGCCTCACTTTTCAAAGTGCCACTTGACACTCTTTTGGGGGCCTGCAGCAGCTGCTGTTTTACCAAGCAAAACAGTGTAAGGCCAGCTAAAAAAAACAACTAAAAGCCCCTGACAAATTAATCTTAAATGGGGACTGAAGGCCAGCAAATGGACTGCTGTAGAGTTTGTGAGATATGTCAGGCTGCCTTTCGTCTATGAATTCAGCTGCCTCCCTTTACTAACCTTTGCACACACTCAACAGATCTACAACATAATGATTAGGAAATGGTTATTGCAAACAAGTGTCTCTTATATATTTGGACAGATGGCTACAATTTAAATAGGGACATATTGTTATGTATCTCTTATGTTAACAGAATCTGGTGTTTTGGTTTTTCATCTTGTATTCAAAGCACCTCGCAGAATCATTTCTCTTTATGGCAAGGAGGGCCCCACAGGACATCAAAGCCCTAACCTCAGCATTGTCGGTGTTATTTTCTGTCTGCTGAACTATAGTACGTAACCGCCCTATCCTGAACATTGCTCCAATGTTTTTTCCTCTGGCTGTGGATCCAGCTTTGGGCTACAAAGCATAGTGCTGTTTGATGCTGCCATGGATCTGGTCCTCGTTGGTGCTCGCTCGCTGTTTCTTCTCAAAGTTTGTTTCTGTGTTAGTGTGTGGTTAGTCTTGCTTCCTCCTTGTGTTATTATGATACAGCCATTTAGGCTGACATTTAAAAAAAGAAGGAACAATTCACATGTATTTGAAGTTACTGTGATACTTTGTCGGATAATGTTGCCTGTCATGCTGCTGTGTTCACTGGGGACTTTTTATGAAGGCAAGCCAGTGGAGAGCTTGATGATGGTGAACCAGACAGTGAGGTCTGCGGAGTGATGTAAAGTAAAGAAACAACATAATATAAGAGACAGGCCACCGCGCTTCGCTAAGTTAGTTGTGTTTTCTCACATTTGCTGAGCCCTGATTGTTGAAGACTAATTAAATCAAGAACAAATGTCCCCAAAGGCTGCAATTAATGATAAACTTATTAGACATGATGGTGCCCATGAGGTCTGGATCTCATCGTGGCGTCCATGCTCCTGGTGGTGTTACTTACCGAGCTGTCACTTCAAATAAATTGAGAAAGGGTAAAAAATGTGTGTCTCTGCGTGTACACAAGTATAAGTCTGTTCAAGCTTTATAATTCCATTTTTCAAGGCACAGTCAGCCTTCAAATAACCCTTCAATCTAGTTCTATCGCTTGGCATTTTACAAGACTCTGTTAAGCTCTTATTGACACCATGGCCAGCACTGAGTTGAAGAGATATATAAATGGTAACTTATAGACAAGTGGTGTGTGTGCTGCCTAATGAGTCTGTCAAAACTGAAATCTCAGGAGGATGGACGTCTTCCATACTGCCTTACAGAGACTGCCAATGCTGAAGAATGAGGGGTGATTCAATGACCTCCTTTCTTGCTAACTCTTTCAGACTAGAACAGCTGCACCCGGGCCATTTACAATTTAGTTTAAAATGTCCCCCTTAGCACAGTCACCCTACCTTGCCATACTAAACAGAGAAGTGCAGTGAGTGTATGTGTGTGGGTGTATGCAGGTGTGTGAGAGAGAGAGAGAGAGAGAGAGATGGAGAGCCTGAGAAAAAGAAGATTTGAATCTCAATTCAGGCAGACTTCGTTCAGGGTAGCCTCACGCCTCACCAGGTTCACTTCAGTTTTACATCCCCAGGGGTTAATTCCTCTCACTGCGCTGCCCCGCTCCGCTCTAACGATGCCATGTGACGTCACAGATGTAGAGCCGGTGTCGACAGATGTAAACGCTGTTTGTGTAGTACTTAAGACTGGTGATGATGTGACTTTTGGGTTCCACTTGCCATTCTCAAACACATGCCCTGACTTTTACCAACTGAAATACTCTAGAGAACATAAAACCTTTGTTGAATTAATTAAAACTAATACCTCACAGCTTCACATTGTGGTTTTAAAAAGTGTGGAATGCAGTACATACATACAATACACAAAACGTCCACTTTGCTTTTTTAGTGCATGTGCAGTCTGTGCACTTTTGCTGCGTACAGATGATAAAATTTATGTCATGCAGAGCCACGTGGACCGCTCCCTTGGGTGTGACCTTTCTGAATAGGTATACATCTTTGCCAATAGATGTGGTCCTATGACATGGACTAATTTGTTTGAGCGTGCTGACTCTTTACAGACCTTGCCTGTACAACTACAAAATATCTGCTGCATGTGACATCCTCCAGCCTCTCCCAGTAGTTTCAGGCCAAATGAGCTTTCCAAAAGTGCAAAGAGTTTAATCCAACTTCCAGATCTTCCAACCTACTGTATGACAATACTCCTTCTCTTCCCAGCTCCTTGCTTCCTGCCTCGGAAATGGAGTATGCATGGGGGGAGTCTATGTCTCACATTTAAACCCAGCTAAATTAGGAGTTAGACTGGTTGTGGGCGAGGGGGATGTGGTTGTGGTGGGTTGTGCTGCTGCCAAAGGGTGTGTCAGGGCAATTTATTAGCTTGCTATACGTGTGTGTGTGTGTGTGTGTGTGTGTGTGTGTGTGTGTGTGTGTGTGTGTGTGTGTGTGTGTGTGTGTGTGTGTGTGTGTGTGTGTGTGTGTGTGTGTGTGTGTGTGTGTGTGTGCGCGTGCGTGCGTGCGTGTTCCCAGCCCTTGGCAGCTTAGCAAACTCAATGGCTGAGGAACAGCTGTACCACTATTCTAATATGGAGTCATTATGGCCATGCATGGTGAGCCTCCAGTTAATTCACAAATTTGACCATAACAGACAAACTTTTTTTTTTTTTTTTTTTTTTTATTTAAACTTGGATGACTATCTTGTGGTCCATGGTTTTTTAGGTTACATTAACCTGAAGCGATGGCGTAATTTCACTCCTCTGTCTGGTTTGCGTGCACCACTCACACTATGCGATACATGCACAGTAGGTAACAGGTGTTCAACATAAAGACATAGATTGGTCCCTGTGGGAGGAGGAGTTTGAGTATATTCGGCAGTGCTGCCAGTGCTGTAGTTTTCTGTGTGTGTGTGTGTGTGTGTGTGTGTGTGTGTGTGTGTGTGTGTGTGTGTGTGTGTGTGTGTGTGTGTGTGTGTGTGTATGTGTTTGAATACTTGGTTGTGTGTAATTACATGTTAATGACCCCCCTCTTGTATTCAGCTGTGTCGAGTAGAGTAGCAGCCGTCGGATCGAGGCTCAAACAGTGGAGGAACATCGTGATAAGGTTTACATACTGCCAGCACCTGCTCCGCTCCCAAGTCCCTTCAGCTTCCTTCAGAGGCTAAAACAGATGCTAGGGGACACTTAGCCTGCAAAATGCAATCTGCAAGACATGTTCAATGTGTTTGGGGGAGAAAACGGAAACAAAAGAAAAAAGGGTACAAATAGCATTACTATCAGTGTCTGTAAGCACCTGCAGGTCTTGCTCACGCTGGAACATTTTAATTGAACAAGCAAAAACAGCTAAGGGGACAGGGGAGCGCCTGTACGACTATCCCCGCCTCGTCTGAACCATCGGATAGTTTCAAAGCCCCATCAGCAATCCTTTGCTGTAATGAGGGAGTTTTTGGGAAACTGGGATATGGTGTCAGTTTACCGTCTCTGAGCCGTGGGTCCTGCTGTCCAAAATGTGGAATAGCTGGAGAGAGGTGCTGTCAAAACACGATAGGCGCAGACATCAGCACAAAGTTAGAGAGAGGGAGTCCAAGTCACCATGCCTAGACATGCAGTTCTTTTGAGCACCACACAAATGAAGTCTCCAGACTATTATGAAGCAAAAGAAAACACACACACACACACTTACTGAATAAGTAACAATAGCAGCACAAGCTATTTTTCTCCAGCTCGTTGATTAAATAAGTTTTACAGCAAAGGACCACACCACCATCGACAAAGGAACCAAAGCCCCTTGTTTGTCATTTATTTTGAAAGTAATCATTGCTCACCCAGGCACAGTGAAGGTAATAAATATTTATACCTCCTTTTTGGAAATATAAGCCATATAAATTTTTACCAACCTTTGCTTTGAGAGCAACTGCCCTTCATGATAACAGTATCATTTAAATGTCTTTTCTCTCCATTTCCCTTGTTTTCTCTCTCTCATTATCTCTCTAACGTTCGCTCCGTTTTCCCCCAACACAATGTTAACAAGCTCCTTTTGTGCCCTATCTGGTGAGGGTGAGACAGCTCCACAAAATGACAAGGTGAGAGGGCGTGTGTGTGTGTGTGTGTGTGTGTGTGTGTGTGTGTGTGTGTGTGTGTGTGTGAGTGTCTTTGTCTATTATCTGTCCCAGTGTGTCTGTGCATGTGTTTATACGAGTATGTTTGTGTCTGTACTTGGACTGTGCGTCATGTGTGACCGGCAGCCACTGTCAGGGCTCATGTTGCCCCCGACGGTAACAATAATCATGGGATTTGATTGCCAGTTCCCTCAACCTCCATAATTGATGAATCCAATATTTACTCTGTTACCTGTGTGTTGTAAACATTCATTATGGGGTTCCTTCCCAGATAGGTGAGCAGGCGAGGAGAATGGGACAAGTCCAGCCTGCAGGGACCAGCTGTCAGTTTGACTAATGACAGAAATGAACAAAATCTCATAATTACTTTAGAAAAAAGGACAGTCTCCACCTTATCTCGGGCCAATATGCATTTTAAAATTTTTTGGCGGGTTTATTAAATTCCACCCCCATCCCCACCACCACCCAGCCCCCACCATAATACATTACAGACAGAGGCAAGTTCTCAAATTTCAAATTAAATTTTCTACTCGCCATACACACACGGGCTCCGTAATCAGATTGGAACATTATTGTGTTTCTATTGACATTAGCATTGTTATTATTTTGTACTGTGTAAATATCAGTAACCGGAGCACGCCTGGTTGCTTTGCCAGGAAGGGATTATTTTGTGTATTTATTTTGTTCTAATGCTCTCAAAAAATATCCTTTCAAGATTATATCTGATGCATTCCATTGTCAAGAGATGCTGTCTCTGGATTCTATGATGCAGTATTGTTTTAATGTAGAGCTGCACATAACTAAATTAAATTGGCTACCTGGAGTTTTTGTGTCTACTTTATTGTGACACAGCAACTACAGTGACCTACTTTATGCTACAGGGCCCCGAAATGGGATATGAATGAAACGCATCATATTTGCTGTTAGACAGAAAGCCACCACAGGTCAGTCCATGCTTTTAGAGCTTCTTCTTGTGTATACTGTACGTGTGCGTATAATTGGATAAATCTCCAATAATGCATATGTGTTTTTAAATTGGTGCACTGCAAACTACCCTGCACTAAGTCTCAGGAACATGCAGCAGCGTAGCGAAGTGCAAAGCTCTCAGCCAAATCAGGTATTCAAGATAGAGGGATGGAGGGTTAGATTAATGGCGGTAGGGATGGAGGGAGAGTAGAGGGGAGGGAGGGACAGATATGGGGAGAGACAGTGCAGTGATATACAGTAGGCTCTACTTAGACAAGTCGACTCCTCCGTGCCATTAGGCCTAACGGGGGGGCAGACTGTGGGAGAGCCAAAGTGTAGAAGTAGAAGAGAGGACTGCTATCAAATAAACAGGAGCTTCTGCCTCAGTGTGTGTCCACTGTATGTTTGTCTATGTGTGTCTACACATGGCTCATGTTGATTTCCACCATCTCTTGTTCTCTATGGCTCTTTCAAACACACATGCAGCTCTAAATATCAGACAAAACTCTTCTCAACTTGATTCCATTTGAGTGGCTATTCTCTAATGTCTTTTTGCCGAGTGGAATCCCACATAGAAGCGTGTAATAGGGCATATTTGTGTCTTATGGAGGCAGACAGCTGATCGTGTCCATTTGTCATGCTGTCAAGGTAATTACCAGATTGAAAAGGAGAATGAGATTACCCCCCTCCCCTTCCAACGGACACTCACACCTCCACACATGCAACACACACTCACAGAAACCCACACACTTAAGTGTCACAAGTACATTTTCAACATGAGAAGTTAAAGGAAGAAATTGCTCTAGGTCAGGGTAATGTCTTCAGCTGTGTGTGTGTGTGTGTGTGTGTGTGTGTGTGTCAGTAAATGACGCAGCAGGTTACTTTAACATATTTTACTTGAATTCCGTCATGTGGAAAAGAGGAAATCTTGTGGCTCTTTTGAAGGTCTTGTTAAAATGTTCTTTGGCTTTATTCCTCTTCTCCTGCCCACTAAGAACCTCCAGTAGCTCTTTGACTCAAGCTAAAACTTATTCTTGTGTACTTAAACTGTGTTCTGTGCAAAGAAGTTTGTGTCTGTACTTGTGTAATCAAAGTGGACACTTTGAAAAAGCAGACCGATCATTAGCGCAT
Source organism: Perca flavescens (assembly GCF_004354835.1). NCBI lineage: Eukaryota > Metazoa > Chordata > Actinopteri > Perciformes > Percidae > Perca > Perca flavescens. The sequence continues at coordinate 20,276,119 of NC_041339.1, read as the reverse complement.
AATGAGCTGAAGTACTTTGGGCAGCGAGGAGGATTTCCTCAATAAGTGATGGCTTACGGAGATGGATACAAGAGGGTGGAAATCAGATTCTCTCAGCTGCAGACAACCTTTCTTCTCCCTAGGTGAGTCCTCTGTCTTTGTCCATGTTTGAAGTAAAGCACAGTTCAAACAAGTTGGCTAAGAGAATTAATAAAGCCTTTTGGCACCCCAACAGTCATGTCTCCAGGTCTTGATAGTTCTCTTGTGCAGCAGATCGCTCCTATTATGAGGATGCATGCTGAAGATCTGAGTTACATGTTCACCAGACTCCAGACATGTGAGAAAAGCACCTACAAAGAGTCTCAGCCCCGACAATAATTCCAGGATGAAAAACACCCTGGTTTCTTTTTGTCAGCCACTGACAAACACAAGTATCATAGGGAAGAGAGAGATGCTTTGATTTACTTGTAGCAATACTGAAAGAATTACAGAAAAGACAGAAGCGGGCTTTTTGCTAACTTGGAATACAACCCAACACCCTTGGGAGCCAAGACAAAGGAGTACAGGGATATCAAACAAGTGATAAAAGGGAGGTGATTCACTCATGTGCATGTGTGCAACTTACATATTCATCAAAACCTTGATTAAACGCCAACTCTCCCTCTTTCCGTCTTATCCTGACCGCCAGGAGTTTTATCCAGGAGCCCGGAGTAATTAGTTTACCTGTTACTAATGCTACTATTTTCCAGTATCCCTGCTGGATATGCAGCTATGCAGCTCTATAAATATCTCTCCCCCCGCAGGGTTTTAAAAAGTCATGGACTGCTTAGTTGAGACGTGATGAGGCTTGGTGATGGCACCCAGCTGGCCAAAGTTCTGCCAGGGTGGCCTTGGTGACATCACAGCAAGTGGCGCGTGACAAACCGCCAGCACGCCAGTCGCGACCCACAAAATAATCTCCGACAGACGAGGACAAGGGCCATCTTGGCTCGCACTCCCACCCGATGCCCTTTTACCCCATCCTCTGCCAACACGAGAGGCAGGCTGGGCTTTAGGAGAGGTGTCAAATGCACAGCGTGTATCGCCAAACGCAAAGTTGCTTCCTGTCAGGTGATGACAAGTAAGTGGCAGGGGAATAGAAATTAAACGCATCACCCTGAGTTTTTTTTTTTTTTTTCTTCACCACTACTTTCTCCTGCTGTCAATTAGTCTCGATCAATCCCGTCGTTTCTTTTTAGAGTTGTTATAACAACTCCAGTCTGTCTTTCCATCCGTCAACGCATAATAAAGACGCTCTACGATGTATGTTATCTCAACACTTCTGTCAACTGTTGGCAGCAGCGGCCCCTCCGTAATTGTCCTGCCACGCTGGACAAAATAAGCGCTGCTTCATTTGATCACGACTGACTGGAATACGAAACAAGTGAAACCGCAGACTTGTTTTGATTTGTCAGGACGTGTTCCTCTCTCTGGCCTCTCCAAAACTCAATGATTGTAGATGTGAGACAGAACTGTGAAAAAGTGGCCAAGAAAGTCACTGCCTCAAATAAGAAGACATGATTGGCTTCTAACGGCTTTCCTCTTGGCTGTATTTGACTAAAGTGTGAGGTGAAGCGGTGCTTATCAGTAAAGTAAGTCTGCCGCAATGTATGATTAACAGGTGACTGTGTGCAGGGGTTGCCTGGCTAAAAAGGACTTAAGTGATTGGGAGCGACACTGTCAATCTTAGCCTTCCTCTGAGAGTCAATTAGGTGATAAACAGGACTACATGTCTTTGGCAGTGGGGAGAAGGCTGATAGGCTGTCCCATAGATGTCCTGGGGCAAGGTAAACTGACAGTACAGCTTTGCCGTCAGGGATGGAGGCAGAGAGAGCAATGTGCAACCGGCCCTGCCACTTGAGAGACAAGACTACGTGTTTTTATGGTTGCATGTGTGTGTGTACATGCATTATGCGCTGGCTATTTACTGTGTGTGTGTGTGTGTGTGTGTGTGTGTTGTGTGTTGTGTGTTGTGTGTTGTGTTTTCCTGCTCAGCTGACTGAGCTAAATAAACTGAATGTGGTAATGATGCTCCTCCAAGAAAAAGCAGTGTGGATGGAGATACTGCTGATGGTAAAAATGATGACGATAACTGGGAAGGTGATGGCTGTGAATATTGATTAGTCATTGGTATATCTAAATACGTGTATTTACTGCTTCAAACGTACATTAATGTGTTCAGTCTAAATAGCGTTCATGCGCATGTTTATACTGTATGCATGTGTGACTGTTTCTTATGCATGCGTTTTTTTGAGTGAGAGAAACGTATGAATGGAGAAGAGGCTTTGCTCACATTACATCCTGTATGCAATATTTATCTTCAGTATATAATAACATGAAGTGTCTATGTGCATGATACAGTAAACATTTTTTTACTAGTTAATGATTTTTTGCATTATCATTGTCAGGTCTGTCAAATTAATGATGTAGATCCTCAGGTCATACATAGCAGCCATTTTCATTAGAATATATTAAATATATAGAAGCAGCACACTGCATATTTTTCTGGTACAGTAAACTGTTTTTCACTAATGTATTTTTAGCCTGCATGGTAAAGCCACAATGTGGCTTAATTGAGGGAATTATTACATGCTCATTAAGTATATAGATATTCAGGTCGCACAACAACAGGGGCTTTTTTTCATATAATTAAGTGTCAATATAATTAGATAATATTCTAATATCTTCTTTCTCCATGTCCTTTCATTCAAGCTCAATACTAAGCTGAAAAAACTGCCTCAACAGATGAATTTTAATGAGTGGTTAGCCATTATTACTCTCATTATTTTCCAATAAGCAAACTGTACACCACATCACCACAGCACAGAAAGCTCAACTACTGTGCCATACCATAAATACATCTCTCTTATCTGTAAATAACAACAAACTCAATCCTTGGCACTAAAAGACTCCATAAAGGATAGATCATTGCAAGTGTGCTGCACATGAAACAATTCCAGTGAGCTGGGAGAAAATGCCTTAAAAATAATGAAGGCTATGGTAGCTCATACCAAGAGCCATCCAAGGCTAGGAATACAAAAAGAAAATAGCAGAATATCCGAAGTAGAAGCATTAATTCTGCAGCACGACTGATAAAACCGAACAGAAATTTTGGGAAGAAGGAGACAGAAAACTGACCCTGCATGTTTTTTATCTTTATAATAGCAACAGACTGGTTAGTCGTGTCACAGTGAATTAGCAAAGGAATGTGTTTGTGGTTTTTACAGAGAGTCTCAAGTTAAAGAACGTTAGCGAACATACTCTCACAAGGCTCAAGTCTGAGGCATAGTCGGATACAAAGTTTGCCACGGAGGCCAACTAATTGGCTCACCAGAAAAATAAAGAAATAATAGAAATAAACCAATACTGAGCTGCAGCCCCTGGAAATGATAGAAAATGGAAGAAATATGTTCGATACAATATTTTGAAAATAATTTTCCTTTTTATGTTAAATACATCTTCACGTGTTGTAAAAACTTCAGATCATGGTGTGTGTGCTGAGCATTGCTTTTTAAGGAAAAAATTATATTAATAATTTCTGTTAATTCAGGAATAAAGAAATTGGCACCTAATGTTAGTCTTCCCAAACCAGTAAGAAGCTGTACATTACTATGTGATGATGGGCTGTATTGTAAGTACAGTAAGAGCGCCACCCGTCTCTGCTTGGTGCTATTGCAGCCCTCCATTCTGATGAACACGCCCTCCGCAGCAGCCATTTTCAGTTGAACCACATCTGCGTGGTGTTTGACCTATTTTTCTGCCATCTTGCCTTTTAAGTGTAAAAGGGAAAAAAAATACAATTGGTGTCACTGTATTTCAGTCAGCTCGGTTATTTGGGGGCAAAAAAGAGCCGTCTCCGCATATGTAGCGTGAAATGCAAGTGGCGGACGAGTGACACTGTCAGCTTGTTTTCTCCACCTTGTCTGTTGGTCGCAGAGCGTAAGAGCTGGTCGGCTAGACAGGCGGGGGCTATGGGGTCATTGTGTGTGTATGAAGAGATGCGCTGAGTGAATAACCTTCCCCGGTAACAGCTGTCAGATCGAGCAGAGCAGAGGACATAAGAGCAGGCCCAGCCAGGCCCAACCCAGACACAAGACCGATAGGGGTGGATGGCCGAGGGGGTGGGCGTGGGCTGGACTGTCTGCCAGCTTCGAATGCTGAGCTCAAGGGTTTTTGATGGGTGGCCACACCGAGCCTCTTGACGGGGGTCTCAGCACCCAGGCAGCTTATTGTTTAACACGTTTAACCCTCCCCAATGCAGATTCCATGCACAGCAGTGCAGAGCACACAGCCCCAACAGTGGCCCGGGACGCTGCCTTTGTCGAGGTGTCAGTCGCCAACGCAGCGTCTCAGCATGGTTCACCACTGGGCATGACAGGGGATGCAGACCCCATGAAGGGGGATTAGCACCACACCTATTGTCTGAGGGCACAGTGGTGCTGGATTTGGCTGCATGGCTATTCAACGACTGTATTTCTATTCTTTGGCACTCGACAGGGACGCTCAGTGGCCCCTCCCTTGTTCCGCTGCGGTATCAGAATGTGTTCATGTCATGCCCCCAGCCGAGGCCCTTATTATCTCAGTTGACATGACTAGGAAAGGTGCGATGGTAGATTCTGTTATTGCTGTCTGCTGCCTGACCTGCAGGTTAGGGTGTTTTTTAATGGGTTAGGTAGAAGCTTGCTTCTCATGTATAATTTACTGTTGATTCTGTTAACGCTGAAAGGAGAGCATGTTGACCGAGACTTAACCTATGAGGGTTTGGTCGGATTTGATGGTATGAATACAAAATTAAGGGATTTTTGAGGGGGTTGTTGGTTTGTTTTATTTGCACTCTTTTATCATTCAAATCAAATCTCATCCATTTTGTTTCACATGGAGTGCTTTGAATAAATCACACAAGTTCCAAGTGACAGATCTCTTACTTGTTCATTGCTGTATAGTCATGTATTGAGTGTATTTTTATAGTCAATGGAAAAATGTGACCTAATGTGAAAAAAAAAATATCCTTATATTCACATGACCAATAATCAATTAATCAAGAAAATAATCGTTAGTTGCAAACAGATTGTTTTGAATTGTTTATATCAGTCTGAAAAAGAAATCCCACATCTTGATACATTTTATAAATAAAAACTGTATTTCTGCACTTTGCTTCCAGCTGAGAACAACGCAGTAATGGATGTTTAGTATACCTCATTGTGTACAGTTCTTCAGAGGCCAGAAACCTCTGCCCAGACCCACAGTACTCATTTCTGAGGAAAATAGGGATGGATGGCTCCTTGGGCTCTCTCAGAATAGAGGCAGTGGAAGTTTTTTGCTTTTTTAGATTAAGGCAGCAGCTCAAGGAGATACAGGTTTGCAGTAAATTTATTTTGTCCCTGCTGTGCTGTCTGAAAAAGCCTTTTCAACTTCAGAATTTCTTAGATTTTTTGGCATTTGGGGCCACTCTCAAGCAAACTCCATTACTGCAAAATGCTCGCCCCATTCAACTCAACCGTTGCATCTTAAAAGATAAAGCATAAATAGGTTTCTTAAAATCTTCTTTAGCTCTTGACTCATTTCAGACAATAAACAATGAGTCATTTGGAAAAAATTTCCATTCTCAGAAATAGAAAAACACTTTCACATGTGAACAGATTTTGGGATCGTTCTGCAATTGTACAAGCATTTCCAAAGCATGCTTCAATGTTGATGATACAGTAAACAAAACTCCATTGTGACTTCATCCGGACTTAAAACTGAATTGCAGACATATGCTTCACTGTACACTATCCTGGTCTAAATTTGAGTTTTTCCCCCTCAGCTCTGTTTATCAAAAGATTTTCCACATACCTTTCCAGGAGATGTTGAAATAAAGAGACGAGAAATTCCTGTGAAGCATAGCACACCGGTGCTTTGCCAAGGAGAAATCCCCAGACAAAAGAAGCCCCGTACCTCAGAAGTACCACAAGTGCTGAAATTGATATTTATATTACCAGCTATTACAAACACTGTTGCTTTACAACTGCTTCTCATTTATGAGGATTAAGAGGAAACACTGGGAGAAGAGTGTGTAGAGAATGACATCTTTGTTTTTGATTCTCTTCCTCATCTCTCCTCCTAGCCATGGTGTTGATGTCACTGGAAGGTGAGCAACTGGGTCATGGGTAGCTGAGAGGTTGTGGAGGTTTTACTGGCCTTGATCCCTGTCAGGCAGCCATAATGAGGAGGTTCCGCTCTCCCCATCAGCTGGGAGTAATAGCTGCCATAAAGGCCTTGATTGTAGCTGCTGCAGAACACTCCTCCACATGGCAGCGTGACTCTTGAACTCCTTCAATCATCTGTCCGGCTCATATACAACCTGCAATCCCCTCAGACCATTTTGTCAATGTATATCACGTGTAGTCCTGCTACTTCTGCCAAGTTAAACTATAATGTGAAGCACTTAAAATGTAAAAAATACAAAGTTCTCCCATGACACAGGGTAATAGCTTTCTGAGCTGTCGCATAAAGTGCTAATGTTGTTTCACCTCCTGGAAATTCACCAACCCTAAGGTTGTGCCTGGATCTGTACAGTCAACCTGCTGATCTCTCTCTATACAGGCTGAAAACCCCCCACTACTGTGCACGTTTACCTGTTAGGCAGAACGTCATGTTGTCTTGTTAAAGCCCCGGTCCATGACAGCAGGGTGGCTCCTCCTGTTGAAACAATGTCACTCCATCACATGCTTTGCCTGTACGGTGATGTACTGGGTTAAAAATATAGATTTTTTTCACTTTTGTTATTTATTCGCTGTGCTGTCATACAAACGCCTGTCTGCAAAACATTAGTTATACACATTTTTTAGGATATATAGATGTTTTGAAATGCATAAATCAAATCAGAATAAAAAAATGTAAATTATAACCTTAAATTGTATATAATTATACATCAAGTTTAGACAGCACAATACATTCCAGATTGCCTTGTATCTCTAAGAGGATAATATAAGTGTGGTAAAGGGGGCAAGGCAGGGGAAGATTTCTTCAACGTCACTTGTGCAGCCACAACAGAGTGTGGGCGGTGCCCAGACATGGCAGAAATCTGAAAGAGGTGTTCCATGTTGTGTAGGTCACTTCCAATTCACTGGATCACCATGTTAATTTACAATCAGCCCCGTAATTAAGGGAAACCAACCCAGAAATTATCAATCAGTTAATTGCTGGGATGCTGCAAAACAAATCCAGCTCCTGATTGAAGCCCACTGGCTGCCCTTAGAAGAGGCTGCCATCATCCAAAGGAAACCAGAAAGGATTGTGAATTGACCAACAAAAAACAATGCCCATTTGTCTTTCAGTGTGGCAACACGGTGTGTATACAGATATTTGGGAAAAAATACCCCTTACCTTTTATATTTTGAACAGAAAAATATAATGTCCTATTTGTTTTAAAGCAGTTCAGATTAGGGTTGGGACGATTCGACGTAATTGATTACGTAAATGCGTCGACGTGTCAAGCATAGAAAAAAAAAACACATAGCTGCTTCCAGCAACAGCGCAAGTATGGATTCCTCGCGAGTTCAACAACACGTTGAGAAAAAGGCTCGCACACGGTCTCCTGAAGTGTGGGAGTATTTTAATCTTAATGCCATCAACAATGTGGTAGTCTGTCGACTCTGTAAAATGCATCACTGAGTCAGGATAACAGCAGCAAAACACCGTAAGTTCTGCTCACCTTTTTGCTCTGCACCCTTTCCCTCCCAAGTAGATTCTCTGCCCGAGCTTGACCCATGGGCCGGGCCGATATTTTCTGCCACTATTCCCGGGCCGGGCCCTTTGCATTTGTGTTTTTTTAAATCATTACTTTATTAGCCTAAAAAATTGGGCTCGGGCTCATAATTCCAGTTGTGTCGGGCCGGGCCGGGCTCGGACATATTGTGCACGGGCTCGATCAGGGTCGGGCTTGATTTTTTTTGTGCCCGATCTCAGCTTTACTCCCAAGCATGTGCGATTATCAACAGTGACACGGAATGTGTTCCCAGTAATAGCCCAATGGTACATTAGTCCGTTGATTTGGTTTACCATCATCATGTGTGATCCAATCGATTACAGACTGTTATTTTTAGACACTCTGCAACTTGCCTTATGTTGGATTTATTTGATACATCTGATTTCATATGTTGCTAAAATTACACTTTTTTTACTGTAAGATTAAAGGGAGAAGAGCTTGGACGTTAAACAAGAGCTTATTCATTATTTTACCTACTACTGTTAAAAAAAAGCAAATACAGGCTACTCTTTTTGCACTTGCTCTGTTTGTCTTTATTTTTGTATTCCTCCTGAAAGTGACTTTATTTTGTGGTTGGATTGATAGCCTACATCTGGCTTCAGGTTGCACTACAAATTAATTTTACTTCAACAGTGCAGTGTTAAACAATTTTAATAAATAGAGATTTGAACCTTATTGAAATTTGTTTTGTGTAAATTGTTAATAATTGAGCAATGGGAAAATAATCCCTAATTGAAAAATTAATCATTAGATTAATCGAAAAATTAATTGTTCGACTAATTGAAAAAATAATCGCTAGATTAATCGTTTCAAAAACAATCGTTTGGGACAGCCCTAGTTCAGATTAATCTTACATTGCCATTTTTTTGCCTGTAAAATTATTTTTAGGTTGAGGTGAAATTTTAATTCACCTTTAATTTACAGTTTTGTTGCCCGTGGCTTGGCAACCCTCCAGGTTTAAAGCACTGATGTGTCGAGCAGCCAGTGGCACAATAAATATGTCACATAACATGTAACTGTAACATGTAACCAGCTATTAACTCCCCAATGACATGGAAATAGAGAAGTAATTCAATTGTGGGATGTAATGTTTAGTGGTTTCCTTGTGCTTGAAAATTGTACAGTAGGAAAATGCTTATGCTGTAAAAAAAAAGGCAAATAATCTTGAAGCTTGGTTGGGAAAACTTGGTATTTATTTCACTTTAGTGGTGAATAGAAAAAAAGGGGATGCCAGAAATATACTACACACATACACAAACACACATATACACACACACACACACACACACACACACACACACTATATTTTACTTTTATTTACTCATTTAATTGCACAAAATTGCATTAAATCCCAAAACAATTATATTGCTGTTTTATCCATTTAAAGCAGTTAATATATGTTTACATTTATATATGTATGGATTTAACACAAGCATTTGTAAACACTCCTCACAGAAGAGGCATGCAGCAGGGCCCCAGCTGGAAACTGCACACCACAGTGCTTATTGAGATTCACTTAACTTTGTTTCCCATATGGGAAAGAGAAGGACCTATAAATTGCTTGACTCAGGACCTCTATTTCCCATCAATACATTTCCTCTGCCCCCTCTAGGCATTGGAGCATCAAAATGCATAACAATCCCCTGATAGTGTCAGCAGCCTACAGCTCATCTCTAAAGTAAATGCTGGCCAGATAGAATTAAAGGGAAGGTCCTGTTCTTCTTGGAAAAAAAAAAACAATTTTCATGATTTCTCTGTTAGAAAGATGTCATCACAAGAGACAGGAACTAAAAAGGAAATAAATGCAGCCTGACAGTCCAGCAGATGACAACCCATCAGGCACCTACAGTATGTGAATACTGGAGTCTCTCAGATAAGGCCCTGTGCAATAATAGATCTTGTATAAGAGCCAGTCCCAAACTATCTGGCCTCCACATATATTATGATAACACTGGTCATTACTATTAGAATATTTCCTCACATTGGCTCTAGATTCATTATTGCTTTGACTGCTTTTCTTTCCTTTTTTCTTTTTCTTTTTCATTTTATTTTTTTTACTGCTGTTTCTCTTTAGTCATGTCTTGTAATTGGTTTCCTTACGGCTTCTCTGAGCATGATGCAGATTGCACAGTGCCACAGATCTGAGCTTGTTCCGACTTGTTTGAAGTGACCTTATTGTCAGTTACTTCAAGTTTTTTTCTGGGAGCTGCATCCAAACAGGGATGCAGCAGGAACAGGGTCCTCTGTTGGTGGCAGGCGGGGGGAAGATTGGAATGAGACTGAAGAGGCCAAATCACAGAATCTGGGCCCAGGGTTTTTTGGCAGGCAGCAGAGTGTGAAATTTACAGAATTTCTTATGTTGGTTGTGCAGCTGCCTCTGTGCCTGCACCACGGTATTGTCAGACAGTAACTCTGCGAGAAGACTAGAAGGCTGGATGGACGGAGTGGAAGAATTCAGACGTGACGTTTTGCCAGCTTTGGTACAAAATACTACAATGCAGATAAGATGGCAGAATTGGTAGGTGACATTGATTTTTTTATATTTATATATGATAGTGACAATACTGTTAGCTGGTTAAATTATTTTGATTCTTTTTAGTTTTTCAATTACTTAGGCACTTTTCTCGGTGTAGAAAATAGTACATTGGCATACCAGTGATACCTCCAACATTGGGAGTAGCAAGAATCAAAGACAAGCATATAAAAAATATTAATAATAAAAAAAAATAGGACAAATCATTGCAGTGCTTCACTTTTTTTGAAGCTCCTTTTTTACCCAGTTTTCCTTTTCTGTCTACTTGTCACAACCCAAAGCCACTTATATTTACATGGCAAAAGAGGTGGAAGTACTGCAGCATGCCTAAATTGCAGCAGGCCCCATGTTTTCCTTACAAATTGCAGTCACATATCATTTAGTTTCCCTGTATTATTGCAAAGAAAAACAATCAGAAAACCTCAAATGGGGGGGCCACCGTACACTGATCTCATCCCTGGCTCCGGCTTCCCTCCCAGTTCATCTCACTAACTGTCTCTGCCTCTGCCAGGATTCGCTGGAACAGATGCCTTATTTTGACGGCCTGTTGCTTGCCATAGTCAGTTGGGCAGCAGGTCACAAATGCTCACATACCCACAAGGACATGCACACGCACACACACACACACACACAGACACACACACACACACACACACACACACACACACACACACACAGACCTACACCACAATGGCTGTGAAGCATGTGTGTTTAACTTACTGGTTGTTTAAGTAAGCTGAGAAGAATCCCCTCAGGTGATTAGTTCATTTGCAAGTCCCCGGCTGTGGAGGCTAGTACAGGCCTGCTGCCCCACTCACTGCCTCCCTCGGTTTAGCTCTTACTTCTTTCTAATTCTTTTGCTACCAGCCTTGCCGCGTGCCCCCCCACCCCCGTTTGTTTGTGTTTCTCTGGATTCTTAGGAAGGAGAAGGAGACAGAAAGATGGGGGAAAAAGGGAGAGAAATGTTAAGCCAGCTAGAGTAATATCACAGTCTTTGTCCCGCACTCATTATTTTCGCTTTGATTACAATCTGGATCAGCTCAAGTTACCCTAATTCGGCCGGCTGAGGCTCTGGCTGAAATTGTGCTGTGCTGAGTGATGGTTGAATTTAGGCTGCCGGGGGGGGAATCAGGTGTGGAAAGAAATAATAATAATAAAATAAATAGATACATAAAAATGCTAAACAAAGACAATATCTGCAGTAAAAATGTGACAAACATGCAGCATCATAATAAACACAGTACATGTTGGACTCATCCAGCATGGAGGAGATGTAAAATGATGAGAACAACCGTGTAATTCCTCGAGGGACACTCATGCCAACGGGGCATCTTTTTTATGCCAGAACGAGAATGTTGAGAAATGGTTTCGGTGTTGCACAGCACTGAGTGGATGGAAGAACAGGCAGGCATGCTGGGATTTTCTGGCTAGTGACGGTGGTACCATGGGAGGGGGAATGAGTGCTGAGGACTCCGCCTAAGGGCCAACCACCACTAGACACTAAGCACTGCAGAGGCCCAGTCCCCATGTAGCACTAATCATAACCCCCTGCTCTTTCCATCTGTTCTCCATCAGTGGCCTTACAGTACCACTCCACCACTTTACCACTATCCACCGTACATCCTCTTCCCTTCTGGCTATCACTCGCACTGTATCTTGACCTTCTGGACTCTCCCTCTTTTTTTGGTGTTTAGATTTTTTCCCTGGCTGATATTTCTTTATTTAGTACTTCTAAGGATGCAGGATTTGTTACATCTAGCTGGGGCAGAGGCTTTAACCTTTATCCCCTGAGTATTAGCCTGTGTTTTCAAGCTTTTTTCTATTGCAGCTAAACTAAAACACACACACACACATATATATATATATATATATATATAGAACACAACATATTGATCTTGAATACTTCCATGCACTCTGTCACACTTTTTCTACCCTCCCGCACAATGTTTCCCAGTTAACGTCCCTTTTGCCTTCTGGTCACAGCACGTAATCTGGTAGAGATGGCGGGAAGTGTCATCAGACAGATGTGAGTTTTCTAACTACGACGCCGCTGTCACTTCAATTACTAGCCTGGTTCACAGTTGTACTATAGCGATGCAGATTTTTGCTGCCCTTAATGATCAGATTAGAGTTACTAATTAAAAAAAAAAGAAGAAAAAAAAAAACAATATTACGAGCTGCCCTAACGCTTCTCTGGGCGGTGATGAGTGAGGGTAAAGTTATTATTCTTTTGAACTCCTGTGGTGTGGGGGAAAGACGGCAGACATTTAAAGCAGCATGACGTTGGGTGTTTGTTATTTCTTTTTTACTTTTTTTAATTCCTGGGCCAGAGATTTATGGCTTGATAAGTGCTTCAAACTTTTATTTTTTTCAAATGGGGATAATTTAAATACACCTCAAAGGCAGAGAGAGTTGTTCTCTCTTCCTCCTGTTCTTTCTGTTCATCTGTTCGCTCTAGCTGTCTAACAGTCTAGTTCTTTTATTTCCTCCAAGGTTTTTCCCTGCTACCGGCCCCAATAGTGGACGCGATATTTTAGTTTTTGGGATTAATTGTACCTTTGCACGTTGTTAATGCAATTCAAACTCCTATTTTTGACAAACAAATACATGACATGACCACGGCATTTCTTTCTCTAATGTATGTAAGCTTTCAAGGCATGTTCATGAGCTCATGTGTTCTCAGCCACTCGTGGAAAAACAGCTGACACAGCATTATGTCCAGAGCGCATAAATGTTTTGAGTAGAGAGAACCGTAAATAAAACATGTTTGAGACCAATAAAATGACCCACATACACAGACATGCGCTCCCGCTGTGGATCTAATCCATTTCACCCACTTGCCTCAGATTTTAACAACTCTCTCAGAACTTTTGGCCTTTTCACTTTTTTTCTCCAGAGCAAGTGTGAGGAAAAACTTGCACATTGATGTAGGTCCATATTTCTCATCGATTTTGGATGCAGAATTGAAGTACGTGTTCTCCATGCTACATTTTCTACACTTTATCGTCTCACCCAGGAGCTTCCTTTGGTGGTGCTCACCAAGCTGCCGGTGGATGGTACTTCCTCATTCAGCCATTACATCATTTGTTTCTATTTCCAGTCAAGTGTGACCGCTCGACAGCCCGTCCGTATAATTAAAACGACCTTTAAGCAATTTGCTGCTGAGTTTCTAATATTTTTAGCCTGGTCGTTATTCCCGAAGCACAGATGTGGCATGCCAAGGAGGGAACGTTGGCCTGACAGCATCTCACTCCTGTTGTTCATTTGGGAAAACATTTGGGTACAGGTAGTCAGGTTGGTGATGGAGCAATTGCCCAATTTATTCATTCAAGTGTCAGTTATACAGACAAATATGTGTAGCGCCAATGTGGATCTGAATTTGTAGAGCTGTTACAGCCTGTCAACACAGTGAGAGCGCTGTCATTAATCACCATACATTTGATCAGAATGCAGCAAACCTCTACTGTTTCCTGTGATGGAAGGACAATGGAAGGCTGTGTTGGATCTTGTTCCGCTAATTGGGTTAGAGCAGCTAATGGCCATTTAGATGGTGGATAACAGGGAGGCATTTTAGTCCACAAATGTGGTGATGGAAGCAGAAGCTATCATGTATTTGAATTAAACTCAAGATAAAAAAAAAAGCTTACAATTGTTTATAATGCTTCCTTCTGACTTCTTAGTGAGTGTACTTTGGTAAATTCTACCGTGCAGCGGTGGCTTGGTTGTCAGGTAATTATTTTGAAAGTGTACTGTACCTCAGCAGAAAAAAAAACCCTGTTTTGCAGGTATTTGTTTTATTTCTTTTATTCTCACAGTCCATGTGTGATAAGTTTGACAGTTTCATAGAAGGTATGCATGAAAGTCTGTAGAGTGGAAATAAGCAGTGCCATAAGTAGTTTATAATTTGAGCCTCACAGTTTCAGCACACACACAGCATGTTCAAAGAAATGTTGCCTCAAACTTGTTTGAGGAGAACAACAGCCCACTGTACAGGCACGTGGGAATTGAGAAGAGAATTAAAATTACGATACCTGCATGCCCAGCTGCCCAACTCAAATTGCTTGGCTGTTAGATGCTTCTCAATGCAATATCCTGCCATTGAGCTCTGTGCAAGACACGCTAATAATGAAGCCGTCTCTGGCATAAGGATTTCCGTGTACAGTTCATGAAAATTGGAATATAGGGGAGAGATATGTGACTGTACCGACATGGGCTAAGGGGTTTGTTATTCCCCATCCAAAGTCACCGCTGCTGTTTTTGTGGAGTCCAGTGGAAATGACCACCTGATTGCCGTGAACACATGGCCAGTTTAAAACTCCTAAGAGCAACTCAAAAAATGATATAACCCCAGTAATATCGGAGCACATATACACAGCTCTTTTAGTGTTACTGAAAAAAAAAAAAGAGCGCGAGAAAGAAAAAACAAACAAAAACTGTCTGGCGTCCTTGGTTGAGTGTAGCTCTGTGCACAGTTTCTGTTTGGCTGCCAGTGCCGTTTCTGGCCCTGTTATTTCCTTTCAAATGAGAAAGAAATGTCGTTTGTCCCCACCATGAGCGAGCGGCCGCTGAGATGAGGAATAGGCCCACTGCTTCACACACACTAACGTGACAGGCTGCATGACATCACTTAGCCAAAATGGATTGCCGCTTCAAAATGGGACTGTTCTGCTCAGTGTTAGCAAGGCTCTCACTGGAAGAAATTAATTGACTCTGAAACGTATTCAATGCATTTTCATTTTGTTTTAGTTCTGGCAGCGGTGTTGTTTTTCTGTGGGTGGCAAAGATTAGTTGGCAGCATTTTGTATCTTCGGTCTTGGATTTGTGTGGGTAAAGTGAATTAAAGACAAGAATTAAAACTCCCTAATTAGAGCTGTTGATAGTATTTCAAGACGTCCTATGGTGTGTTTAATAACTTACGTTCAGCTGTATTTCCCAGGTATGATATTTAGCAAGTGAAGATTACTTTGTTGAATCCCACAGTCAAAAATTTAGGGAAATCATATTTGTTGAAAATGCTAAATACTACACACCCTGGAGAGCCCAATAGAAAAAAGTCTGATGGATAGATCAAAGACTGCCAGTGTTAGATTTTTTTTTAAATCACACAGAGTCAGCATATAGGCATGGGTGTTTGCTTATTTTTAAGTTAAAAAGGGTTAGTTCACCAAAATCACAAGAAAGATATTTGCCACTACCAAGCCATGCAGACGATGTTGGTTTTATTTGATCAGGTTTTGAGCTCTTTGCGGTGGCAACCCTATTGAAATATTATATTGGAAATTGTCTTCAATAATGTGTCTTTTCACAAACAGTGTCCTGGTTGCTTCATATAATCAGTGTAATTAATCACAGACCCAGCTGTCAACAGTTTTCATTAGAAACTATTTTCTAGTGGGTTTCTCAGAGGGTGACATCTCAAAACTTTGGCTGATGCAACCGAAAATAACTGCAAGTCTCTTGGGAAAGTGGGGAAATATGCTTTTTTCTAATTTGTTTATTTAATTTGTAATTTTTTTTGCAATATGTATTTGAAAAATTAAAGCAAATTATAGAAACAAAACAAGGTCATCCCTTTTTTGGGAGGTTCATATTAGTTGGATGAAATATTACATTCACAAAGCTGTGTGTGTGTGTGTGTGTGTGTGTGTGTGTGTGTGTGTGTGTGTGTGTGTGTGTGTGTGTGTGTGTGTGTGTGTGTGTGTGTGTGTGTGTGTGTGTGTGTGTGTGTGTGTGTTTTTTTTTTTTTTTTCCTCCCACCCCACCTCCACTTTGTCTGTGGTGACCTGTGCACCACTCTGGCCCTGGGGGCTCAGGCACACACATGGCCTGATCTGCTGCTCCTAAACACTTAGAATCACACTTCAGCCACCGCATATACACATGCACACAAATACACACACATTCTCACAGCACAAGCACATCTGGTTTCCAGGATGGCTCTCATGAATGCAGACCTTTTAGCTGCCGGTACAGGCAGGCTGCTGGTGTTAATGACTGGGGCATTCCTCGGCTCCCAGGATGAAAATGGGGAGAGGGTGCAAAACGGAGGCAGCCATCGCTTCTAAGGGGTAACCCAATCCATCTAGCAGGAGTGTGTGTGTGTGTGTGTGTGTGTGTGTGTGTGTGTGTGTGTGTGTGTGTGTGTGTGTGTGTGTGTGTGTGTGTGTGTGTGTGTGTGTGTGTGTGTGTGTGTGTGTGTGTGTGTGTGTGTGAAAGAGAGTGTGTGAAAGAGAGTGTGTGAGAGAGAGTGTGTGTGAGAGTGAATGCATGGCCAGAGGGGTTAGGCCAGCTAAAGGTCCTTGGGGTCAGAAGAGGCTGCCACAGCACACCAGCACCTATGTGCCAGGTCTAGCTTCCTCCCAAAAGTGCAGAGGGGTCACAGCAATTTCCCTAAGTCAGGAGTGGGTCAGGGTCCCACTTCCCTTATGTATCAGTCACTGAAGGATGAGGAGGAAAGCGCAAGGCATGGTCTTTGTAGAATTACCTCCCCTAATCCCCCGAGTGTTAGGACTGGGAGCAAGGTACGCAGTTGTTTGGCAGGGCATGAGGTGATGTGAGGGGAAATGTGAAAGCTACAGAGACTGTATTTTTCAGCCTGCAACTTCAAAGGTAATTATTCTATTCATAATCGGTGAGGAATTTCCTCACAGGTGTCATTATCTTTCTGGTTATTGGCACAGTTCCACAATCTTTTCTGTTAAGTTGTTCTCTAAAGTCAGCACGTCACATCACCTCACCTCACTTGGCAGCAATAAGTGAACAAGGATGCTTTGCTCAGGAACTGAAAGTGAATACATTAAGGGTGGAAGTAAAACGTTGCCCCGAAAAGAGCTCAATAATGATTCAAGTAGCTTGCGGTAGAAGGGATTACTTTACTGTTTTTTTTTTTTTTTTTTTTTTTTTTTTTCAGAAAGGTTTTTCCTTGACCCAAATACTAGGCTTCTCTCTGTCTCTTCCTCTTTCTGTTTTGCTTTTGAATCCCCAAAAGACAGTTAGCAGTTCAAACATACTCCATATTCATAGCAGTGTGGTCATTTAGCGGGTTGCTTTGAATTCCTTAAAAAAAAAATCAAGAATTCCTCCTGTGTGAAGTTAAATGGGCTAGTGCCACTCACCCAAACCAGCAATAAGCGCGGCGAGGGACTTAATCCAACAGACTCAGGACTAATACCACCAATACATTCAGTAGCTTGATCCCTGAGTTCTCTCAGGTCTCCTTGACATTTTAAATTGTATTTGGGGTAGAGGAGCTTCCTGCTTGGGACACATTTA
This sequence comes from Perca flavescens, assembly GCF_004354835.1. Lineage (NCBI taxonomy): Eukaryota > Metazoa > Chordata > Actinopteri > Perciformes > Percidae > Perca > Perca flavescens. The sequence goes on along the minus strand of NC_041339.1, from coordinate 20,258,546 downwards.
TGTAGATCACCACGATGATTAACCGTCATATAATAATCTTAATCCCTTTGTCTCTAAATATGACTCTCACTGTCATTCCACAGGACCAAAATGTTTGCTTCAGGGCATGGGAAGACAGCCATTATTGGCTCATCAAAATGGACTAGTAATTGGTGGAAAAACCTATTGGTAGAGCTGGGCGATATGGAGAAAATCAAATATCATGATATTTTTGACCAAACACCTCGATGTCAATATTGTAAGGTTGACAATTGGTGCATTCACAAAATATCTTCCACATTTAGATTTTGGATAAATAACCATCATAATGTGGATATAATGACTAAGTGGTTAAAGGCAAATAATAGAACAGCTAGAACAGTCTGGTAAATTCAGAAAATGACATCACTTTACTGTAATGCAGCCTTTGAAACCAGGAAAAGACTAAACTTTCCATGTAACGATATTACAATTCTTCAAAATCTAAAACGATATCTATTCTCATATCAAGATATCGATATAATATTGAAATATTGCCCAGCCCTACCTATTGGGGCATATTTTTATGTAGGTTTTAATGCAACTCCATTTTAGCATTCACATATCTCTATACTTCTGGCCCACGACAGCTCAGTCAACATTTGGGAACGTGAACCACTCTCAAGCTTTAGGGGATAGTAGTGAATGCTCATTTTTATGCAGGAAAAGTTATCCAAGGGCAGAAGAGAAACATCTGAGTCCTGAAGTCTCCCTCGATATTCCTTGATATTTGTTTTTGTTTATTTCTAAATTTGCTACAGAGCGTTTCATGTTCTGGCAGCAACCTTTAAGGTTTTACCATGCACACACCCAGCTCATGTCATTAAGAATTAAGGGGTATTTATTGGCACACATAAAAAAAAAAAGATAAACATGTGTCCAGGGGTAGTTACGTGGACCGCCGCCTCGGGAGCCTGCCTCCCTGCTAAGATCGAAACCCATCAGAGCTCTGTCCTTTCCATCTGCCAGAATAAATCTTAATGAGCGCACAGCACTGCCGACTCTTTCAAAAAATTGTAACGCCCAAAGAAGAGAGTAAAATAAATTAGAGGACAAACATTGTTGGTGAAAATTCTCATACCAAAGTGAAGAATGAAATGGGAAAAATAAATAATTTAAGTGCTTCCCTCTTCCTCCCATCATCCATGTTGCAATAACACATTTCAATGGATGCATGATTAACTTCACATCTGAAAACACGACCCGGCCACCCGGATGCTACAACAAACAGACAGCCTGCGTGGCACTCGAGCGGTTGATAACAAAAGCCATCACCCTGTGCACCGCTAAGCAGTTACCACATGATTTTATGAGAGCCTTGCTCATTTATGAGTGCAATCAGTTGCAACCCAATGCCCCATAGGATGTCGGTGTTAGCGCCCCTCTTTGTCCTATGATGATGGACTGTCGGTTCAATGGCGTTATTGTAGCTCTAGTGGCCATCCAGGGAGTAATACATTGATAACAATATCAGCTCATGAAGATAGGCTGTTGGAGAAAAGGTCACTCCTTTTCTTGCCTGTACTGTATCTCTCTCTTTCTCCCCTCCCTCCGTCTCATGATTCCTCCCCAGATTCTCCGTCACTACCTTCCTCTCTCTCTCTCTTTCTGTCTGTGCCTCTCTATCTCGCTCGCTCAGGGTGACGACGGCTGCCCCTCGGTGTGTAAGGAAGCTGGAATGTCATGTTTTAACTGGAGTTAGAGGTATGTTGACAGGCCAGACAGAAGGAACAGATGGCAGCGTGACATGCCCATGGTCATCTGGCATGCCACTGTCGGGAGCGCTGGATTTGAAATCCAACCCTTTTTTGCCGGTTTCCTTTTTTCTTTCTTTTGGATTCCTTCTCTCCCCCTCCCTCTTTCCATATTTCATTCTTTCTTTCACCTCCATCTCTCGCTTCTTTATCACTTACTCCTTTCTCTGTTTTTCATTCCCTTTTCAAACCTTCCCCTCTCTGCTCTGCTTGCCCTGTCTGTTGCTCCTTTTCTCTGTTTATCACCCCTTCCTTCTTCAATGTAGGTCACAAAGCCTCCTGTACAGGCTGCTGCCTATCTCTGCTTAAACACACTGCCCCCTAAACTCTCCTGCCTACTCTATTCACACACACACACACACACACACACCCCACACACACACACACACACACCTACACACCTCATTGAACATCCTTATTCTTTTGCACTTTCTCTCTTACACATGCTCAGTTGGAGTCACATCGGCCCCCGTACCCCATAAAAACGTGTCAAGCTACATTTATCTCCTAAAGTCTCGCCCCAAACAGCCCCGTCAGCAGAGATGTAGAAAGAATCGAAAGAGTTTTAATTACCTGTGCAGCCATGTCTGGAAGGTTGTGCACCGGAAATCCCAACCTCACCGGTACAGTAAGCATGCCATTTCGCAACACATGGCGTCTTTGTCTTCCAGCTAATTTCCAACAGAAGCATAATGTAGAAAGGGAGAGGGAAAAAACAGTGGGGAAAGAAGGGAGGGAGAGAGAGGATGCAAAGGGAGAAAACCGCTGTTTCTGCTTGCTGCTTACCATCTTCGCTGAATGTGTTTGAGGGCTTGTATCAAAATTCCAAACAGAGCAGGGCAGTGCACAGTGCCCTCGCTTTACCCAAATCTTGTCAGAAGTGTTCGTTTCAGCTCAGCAGGCTGAGCCGTTTGTCCCAAAACAACATTGGCTTTTTTCTGTGATGAAGAAAAACATTGCAATGGTGATGCAAAAAGCAGGTTGGGAGGGTAAAGAGCCAGGAGAGCCAACATTTTCATTCATGTAATTAACATGTTGGGAATAGCTAGCTGTATGTGGTACAGTATGGGCGAGATTTACTTGAATTTTATCGAGCACGTCAGGCAGCGTATGTCCATCCTGCCCAGAACTGGTAACCTCTCGTTATATTTTTAATGTTCCCCGGTGAGACTCCTACGGGTGCTGTGGCTCCATCTGCAGCTTTCTCAGGCTGCTCTCAGCAACACAAAGAGTGGCCCGGACCAATCCTAACAGCAGCCGCCCAAACTTACATTTCCTTGACATGAGGAGTTCCAACAAATAAATACACACATTTGATTTTTAGAGACCTGTAGAGAGTTTTTATAGGTCTGCCTTTCCCCCTCCCCAGATCACCAACTCAAAACCGTCTGTGTTGTGTTTATTAGTATGTGTTTACAGCTAGTATTTGTAGTCATCAGGGCTGTGTTTGTCGTTGCTGTTGCTCAGGCCCTCTTTATGCCTTTTTTTTTTTTTTTTTTTTTTGGCAGAGGGTTGTCTCTCAGTGCTAGGGCTGATTAGTCTTGAACGCAGCATAGACGGTAGATCTCTATCTCGGGTGATACAGCAGTAAAATCATGCAGGGAGAAAGAGAGAGAGGAAGCACAGAAAAAGGGAGGAGGGAGGGAAAAACTGTTTCAAATCTTCTCATCTACAAAGGTTATTTTCTGAATAGTAAGTCTCAGCATAAAACCGCATGTTTTTCCTTGACTAGAAATATGCGTAGCCACAAACAGAAAGCATATGGATGTATTTATGGCAGGGCTTTGTTCTTGCAGTGTTCAATGTGTAATGTTGAGACTTTAAAAAGTCTCTTTTCATCTCTTGTTTTTTTTTTCCTACTTTCCCCCCTGCGTTTTTTCAAAAAGGCATTTTACTCTGCGAGAATGGAATTACAAGGTATATTACAAGTAAACGCGAGTATAATTTGTCGCAATTACACCTTATAAACCAAGTCGTTGCTCGATAGTGCTCCGGCACTCTTGCAGATTTCCTGCGGTTGTGGGAATGCGGAACATTTGCTGTTTAAAAAGAAAAGGGAAAAAAAAAAGGAATGAGACTCAACTTTTGGGGAAATAAAAAAAGAGCTAAATGTGCTCACTGCGGACAACAAAACTCTGTGGCAGTCAAAGTTGGTCCGTATTGACGTCTCGGTGAGAAATTTGATTTTGTGAACAACTCCAAAGTTGTTTCTTCGCCCATTAATCACACGTCCCTTGAGAGAGGAACTCAGTGGAGCACAGGGCCCTCTCTGTGCTGCCACGACAGACTGAAAGCCAAACCCAGCGTTCTTGAACAATAGATGCCCCAACGTGACACCATTTTGTTACAGTGTGAGTGTTTGTGTGAGGGGGCAGGACGGATTCTTGAAAGTACAGTGACACCTAAAGGCCTAATCCTATAGGCCCTCTTTGTCCCTCTCTCTCTTTCTCTCTCTCTCTTTCTCGCTCACACACACATACACACTCGAGTCAAGGACATGGTGAAATCTGGAGAAAAACTGATGAGTTTTCACTTTTACTGCACTTGATAGTTCCAAGCGCTTGTACAGGGCATCAAATTCCTCTCCTAATGACATGCCTGGGGCTGCCTGCAGGAAAAGTGGCATTTTCATCTTCCAACCTGAGCAGCTGATTGGACATTGGGTGGGAGAGCCCAAAAAAACGGATGCTGGGCTTTTATTTATTTTTTTAAATGTTAGTGCAGTTGCAGTGTGCTGTGTGGGTCCAGTTTTTTTGGCCTCGAACCACTCATTTCTTTTTTCTTTTCTTGTTTTGTTTTATTTTGTTCCTTTGTGTTTTTCTAACGTCTGGGCAATGTGAAGGTCAGGTCCCAAGTGCTTCTTGTGTGAGTATTTGGACACCGTTTTTATACAATATGCACAGGGAATGCACCGGAATAAATAAGTCTACCTCTAACATGTAATTTATTATCAATATCAATATCAATATATAGTTTACATACCAATTTAATGTGACATAAATTCACAGTTGAACAGCAGAAAAGTATTACTAAAGAAGGTAAAGATCCTGAAGATCATGACAATTAGGATCTTTTCTAGGGTTTTTATTTATTTTCGTAATTTTAGGTATTTTTATATTCTTGGTTGTGATGTCTTAATATGACCAACTGAAGGCCATATTTTATCTACATCTTTATTTCCATCTACATTACTGCTTACAGTGTTATTTTGTTTCCAACTGAGTCTATATTACAGTACAGGTCCCCTCGCACAGCGCACACACACAAACACACATTCCCCAGATGAACAGTACCACTGTAGTGGTGAGATCCTCACTGGGCAGCCCTTTGATCTCGCCTCGTCTCTTATGTCTGCTTTCACGGCCAGCTCTGCATGCAGAGCCAGTTTTTAATATGGCAGCGCACCCTGGGTCCCAGAGTAACAATAAACTTTACCTTCAACTGTCAGCAGGTCTTAATCACTGGGATTACTGCAGCACTAAATGTTGGATTCCTGTTAATATTCCTGCCGGTGAAAAGGGTAAACAGACCCAAAGAGATAAATATCGCCCAGCCCTCAACCGAAATATCCTTTGGAGTTCACAATCTCATTTTCATCACTTGCAAATATGGCGCTGAAGTCAAGAAGGGGAAAGAAAAAACCCTAGTTTCAATGAATGTGAACAATGGAATTCTTTTTCGGCGGTGGGCTTTTTTCCCACAAATGTACAATCGGTCATTCTCAAAGAGCCTTCAGCGGAGCTGTTATTTGCTGTCCCGTGAGGTACCATAGCTGGAGCTCACCAAGCCAACTAATGCAGCTTCAGAGGCCTGCAAATGGCAGGCAGCGAGCACACAGCAGCCTCTGTGGGCAAAAGTAGGTTTAGATATCAATTTACTTTAGTTTCCCTGCTGAACAAAGAGAAAAGAAGCAAGATATTACAGAAACAAAACGTATTATTATTATTATCATTATTATTATTGTGTAGCTCACAGGCTCCAGCATTTTAAAATAGTAAACACAAGAGTAGTTAAAAAATATAAAAAAAAACATTACTGTATATAATATTACATGACTACAGGGCCATCTGTATTTCTATTATACTGTGTGTGTGTGTTTTTTTTTTTTTAAATAGTACAGTATTCATTTGCAGCAATGTTTTAATTAAATATATTTTTATTATTAAAAAAAAAAAAAACTGATATCTTGTACTTTCAATGTCAAAATGTCAACTCATGTAGATTGTCCTTATATTCTCCCTAACAGGCAAAATATTTGAAATGAGCACAAACCCAATTTGACAAACGTCAGTGTCATCCATATATTACACACCCTAAAAATGGCGCCTAGTGGAGTGGAGTGTGCCGTTTCAGAAGCTAAATCTGTGCTCTGCTGGGTCCAAATATTTTACCATAGCTTAGCTGCTCCACTAAAATCTGCACTTGTGTGCACTCCATTGCCCCTCCATCTTGCTTTGAAAACACCACTGGATTAGAGGCTGTTGTCTCAGGACAGGGAACACGGGTCTCATGTCTGTGTCATGTTGTGGGAAGAGAGAGAGAGATTTAAACAATTCAAGAGTACAGTCTCTTCAGGGAATAGCCGCTGCAGGCTCTGAAAGGTTGGGCCTGTGAACAAGTGTTCATGCATTTTCAACAGTGATATCAGTCACAGGGAATGCAATTCATGTTGGTTTGAAAGAATACATTATGTAACAAGGGGCAGCCATTTATTTAGATTGTGCTGTATAGTCAATGTTTGGGTTGTGCATGGCTGCACTCTGGTTACACGAGCAAAATGGCTTTGTGTGCATTTGGATTTATTTATTTTCTTCACTTTTTCATCTTCATTCATCCAATTGTATTCCATGGAAGTGACCCTACCTCATTTTGTTCTTGCACTCTAAAACAGATTTGAATGTATGAATAAACCCATGCAATCACATGCCTGTGAGATACCCAAAACTAGAACCACATGCATATTTTCATAAATAACTCGTGTTTAGCTTGAGAAGCAGGGTTTTCTCACACATTTGTCTTTGGTTTTTTGACGCAAAGCTCGGCGAATAAAGCGAATATTATCAGGCGGAGACATTTTCATCCCCTTGTTCCTTTTTAGGTAATTAAATTGCTATGAATCCTGCTATCGCAGTGTAACCTCCACGGTTCTATATGATGGCAGTCTTTATTGAAATGATTCCCATGGGTGTTTGTCTCACTCCTGGCTCTGTGTCAGGCTTTTAAGAAGAGAGTCAGAGGGATAGAAGCGGGGATAGACAGACAGGGGGAGGGGGGTGGGAAGAGAATATGAAATTGATTAGTTAGCTGGGATGGAAAATGAAGACTTCATCAGGATCACTTTGTGCAGTCCCCACAATCAGCTGTGAAACAATACAGCCTTCCTAATGAGGACAGAGAGGCAGGGACTGTGCGTGCATCTGTGTACCTGCATGATATGTATGTGTCTGCTTGTGTTGTGCCAATGAAATGAAAGTGAAAGGGATCAGAAAGAGAGCGTGCGAATTGAGAGGGTACGTGTCACATTTGCTCAGATCCTCCACAAGAGTTTTCCTGAATCAAAAAGTCTGCATCATCATTCCTCCATCCTTCAGGCAAAGATCCAAATGAATCTCCTTTTAAATTCTCACTTGAGTGCTGTTGAATTTATTAATACAAATTTGAAGTTTATTTAGTGTGAAAGACAATAGAAGTGGTAACGTATTATTTTAACGGAGAAAACACAACAGTTTGGATCGTAACAAATGCTATTAATGGTTGCTGTTTAAAAGAAAAACTAAATAGACCAACCACACACATTAGCATTGTATAGATTTAGACATTGTGGTTTCAAGCTTCAAGTTTTTATTTTTTATAAAAAAATATAATTGATTTAATAATATTTACAATTAATAATACGTTTCCAATCAACCGTGCCTAATAAATATTCTGCATTTTTAAGAACTATTGGTACCTTTTGGTAAAGAAGACTTAAAAAGACAGTAAAAGACCAATATGTTCTTATAAAGTCACTACACTCAGGAAATCAAAGAAATGATATTCTATTTTAGTCCTGATTTGTGATGAGCAGTATTTAGAAAAAGATTTTTTAAATAAAAAAAAAAGATGGCGACAATAATTGAAGCCAAAACGCCTAATATCTTTTTCTTTTCCTTTTATTAAATTAAGTTGGTTTCCGATCTAGATCTCTGTACTCTGTACTATAAGATTTTGTAGCAATTGATTTGATCTATGTTACTGAATACGGCAATAATGTACCAAACATTCTTAACTATTGCAATGTTTATAATACTATTAAAATATGTATAAAATGAGGTTCTCACTTTAAATGTTCTTCTTTAAGATCAATAGAAAAATAGTCGAGAAAACAAACCGCCTGTATTTCTGTCATGGCACAGTAAGGCAGTTACTGTTGGTGGTGCACGTTCTCCCTCTGAATCACGACAGGTTGACATTATGTATTCATCCATGTAGTTGAATGCCACGACAACATTAACGGCAGACCTGCTCCGTATATCTGAAAACCCACTGAAATACATTCAATAATACTGCATTGAATGCATGACGCAGATACAAACACGTTGAACACTGAAGCAATAAATAGACACATTTTCCGAGCAAAAAAATTATGTTCTCGCTGTGCAAGTAATAAAATAAACTTACAGAGCAGTCACAACTGAAAAAGATACAATATTCTCAATTTTCTAAATTTGCCTCTCTTTAGCTCATCATCAGGGTGCCAATAATGCTGCGAGGCACTGTATTTATAACACTTCAATTCACAAGACCATCATTTAAAGGATAATTGTGAAGTTCTTATTACCAACACCATGGACAGTTTCATTCAGATTCATTAAACTCAAGTCTCCAACCGTGAGGGGAAGATACGCACCAAAATGGGGCACGTTGCAACAGCCAATCAAGACAGAGCAATGACAGGCAGGCGGCCTATCAGGAGCCTGCTCCAGGTCATGCTGACAAATCACTCAAAACTTTTTTTTCTCTCTCTCTCTCTTCATCCTCCCCTCCTTACTTATCTCCATGCTGATATTCTGTATTCTGACTGAATGTGAGAATGGCTGTATTGCCACATTGTTGCTCTAACACTCTCCCCTCCCCTGGTTATTTTAGTACGGTGGAGAAACTGTGGCTGACTCCTGGAAGAAACCCTCTGGCGGCTGCTATTTATAGGGATAGGACACAGTAACATTTGCATCTGGAGCTTATAAGAGACTGAGAGAGAAGCATGAAGGATACAGTCAATTTTTGAAATAAATAATTTATCCTGTAACCCAAGTCATTTATTTCCAGGACAAATAAAGGAAGAAAGGGAAGCAAAAAAGGGGGAAGCAGGCAGGAGTGTAAGAAGACTTTGTCCAGATTCTCTTTTTCCTGCCCATGAGTGAAAAAACCCATCTTGAAATAAGACGGGCTGACCCAAATTGAATTAAATCGATTTGGATTCCCCTGAGCCTGCTTTTTCCAGTGTATACAGTATTTCCCTCCATTTCCTGTGACAGTGTCATGAGTAGTATGCATTACTCAGCTCCTTATAAAAATACTCCGGAGCTCCGCTATCGATTCTTGCGCTTCAATAATTGAGCCGCCAATGCAGAATGATGACGTACTGTACAGAGTGGATGAGTAACATTCACCATGGCATCAGCACAATGTGTATGGTTTCTTACTCCGACCAACAGGACGTGATTAACTATTCTAAATACAAATACATATTGAAATTGTACATAAAACACTACCGCAGTTTTCTGCCCCATGTGTTCTCACGTTGGCCTGGTCTGCTGCTCTCTAAACAATGTTCAGCTCCCTACAAAGTCTGTGTTACGTCCAGGAGAGAGATCTACATTGTTTAAATTAAGTTTACGGAATTGAACATTATTTTATTTGTTGAGTGCTCACTCACACACGTTGCTGCGTGTGCACATACACACACGCAAGAACCTGTTTTAGCAATGTCGGAGAGAACAAGTATTTTGCATGTAGGGGCGGAAACACAAGTAATCTTTCAAATCATTTAAGTAAAGTCCATCATATACAGACGGAGAAATCCCCAGTTTTCGACCATCTAGCTAATTCATCTATCGTTGCCCCGGGTATATTGTATGCTAGCAGCCTGGAGCCAGCAGTTGTCGTATAAGTAAATTATACGACAACATGAGTTAATGATTACCAGTAACTATTAGCCAGCTGATTGTTGTGGGCGCGTTCATAAATTCAGTCTGAAATGGTCAGAAAGTGTAATGCTAGTAAGCTGCAGGGAACACTATAAGCCAGGAGAGGTCCCGACTTCTGCCAGAGAAGGCAAACATGTTGATCTTTTCTCCATGTCTCACCCGAGTCAAATAAAGATATGTTTAAAAAAATAATGCTGTTTCCTTTGTTGTAAAAATGTTTATTTTATTTATTTTACATTTCTATAATCTGCTCAAAACAATGCTTTTGTAGTTTGCTACTCAAGAATGTTAATTGATATACACTACATATGAGAAAATAAAGCAGCGTCAATTCTGTTGTTAATTTGTTGTTAATTTGTTTTTTTTTTCTTAAAAAAGTACCAATAAGAATACCGTTATAGTACCGTATTGATAAGCAGTATCGGTAAGAGTAGTATTACCGTTAAAATCTTAATGATACCCATCTGTGTGTGTGTGTGTGTGTGTGTGTGTGTGTGTGTGTGTGTGTGTATATATATATATATATATATATATATCACAAGTAGTTAGGTATCTTGTTGTATTGGTTTGCCCTCTTATGGACATAATGTGCAAAAATAGATATTCAAATATGCTTTTTTTTACATAAGGAATATTCAAACAAAATTTGATGGACAATTCTGACAGCCCTGCAAACCACAGGGCCCGAATGCTGAATAAAACCTGAATATTTTTAGGATTCAGGTTCGATTTCTTGCAGAGAAATTGTGGAAAAGCGAAATAAATAAATAAAGCCACCTTGATGCTTTAAACATGTTTTCCGCCCGTGTTTGTTTGCTCTGTTTGAAGTTGCATGTGGAAATGGGATGTGATCTGCATGAGGCTCGAGGTGTGCAGCGGTCAACATGAGGTGGAGCGCACCGCTCGCTACGTCACCGGGAGCATCATAGAGAAGCGCAGCAGGACCTCTCAGACAGATCACAGCACCTAAATCTCTCTCTGCAGACACACAAACACCAGGAGAGACTGAGCAAGACAGAGTGTGGAATATTTTTAGGATTCAGGTTCGATTTCTTGCAGATAAATTGTGGAAAAGCGAAATAAATAAATAAAATTTTCAGTGTGTCTCTATATGACACCCAGAACAGCCAAAAACATCTAAGTGACCGTCTCTGGAGCAGACTTTGGCACGTTACGGTTCACAGACATATTAAGACAGCATAATTAATAAGCGGCGTTGAGGTGAGAAAGGAGTTGTGTTCTCAAGGCTTTCAAATGAGCCCATTCACGTCGCCGTTGTTGTCACAATTTTTTTGGAATGGGGGCTTAAGATATAAATATGTTAATTTGTGTTTACCCCCATTCACCGCAAGGGCATGGGCACATTGAGTGTGGTGGAGCACGCAGTTGTGTTGGAAGGGGGCTGAATGGGGAGAGAGTTGAGGCAGAGGGAGAAGTGGGGATAAAAAGATGGACGGGGGGTGGGGGGAGTGGCGTATACATTATTAACTACGACTTCATCACATGTTCCCAGTTTCTTGGGGACTTATTATTCCAAGGCACTTTAATGAATAACAAGAAGAGAGGGCAGAGGGAGAGAAAGCGAAAGGGAGTGATTGATGAAGCAAGTGCAGACACCGCCACCAACTGGCTTGCTCCAGTACTGCTCCACAAACATAAATACCAGGAAGATATACTGTTTGTAAAAATAGCCACAGAGGGCAACAACCTCTAAAGTGTCCCTGGCATTAGCATTTGACAAGGTCTCTGCCTGCCACGCTGCATATAGATTGGGATTTGCTTTGTCAAGGATACCTGTCAAGCGGACGCATGACAGCCAGATTTCATGAGCTCTGCGCAACAGTGAGGTTGGACATTGAGGCAGGCACTCTGTAAAGCCTCCCAGCATGTGTGTGTGTTTGTGTGTGCAGAAGAGGGAAAGAAAGTGTGTATATATACGTTGAGGCAAGTCTTTGTGCTCGAGTGTGTTTGTGTTTGCAGGTGTGTGTGCCTGTGTCCGTACGTGTTTGTGTGATTGCTAAAGAAAATTGGAGGGTAAGATTCGCTGTATCCAAGGTGACTGCTGCTTTTATTTTTTTTTCTGAGAGTGGGTGGGGGCATTTCTGATCACCAGCGTCCTACTTTCCAAAAGTTTATCCTCACACAAGACAAATGGACATTTCTTTGTAATTCCCTGCCATATTACTCACTGTCCGCTGGTCATTACATATGGAGAAAGGGAGATAGAAAGAAAATGAGGAGATGAAGTTAGAAAAAAGAGCAGGGTTTCTTGTTCAACAACCTTCGGCTATTATAAATAACTTACTCTTATAACTTGTCTTTTAGTGTCTGTAATGTGATCTTGGGTGTGTTTGATAGTATGAGCATCCTGCATATTTGATTGTTAGACAGAAACTCTATAAAAGAGTTGCTACTGAGCTACTGCTCGCTGCAGGGCCTCAGAAAGAAGAACGAAGGGAGATTGAGTGAGCGGGGGAGAGGGTGAGGACCTTCCGGGGAAGAGGAAAAAGAGGATGCGATTTTAGAGGTTGTCAGGTCCGTTTACAGAGTGGTTGGATTCAGGCCTGTGTGCTCCCTGCTGCTGTCTTTCATTTCGACTCCGAGGAAAAAGTGCAGCATGTGTAGAGGATCATTGCAGGGGAACTCATAAGAGAAGAACAGCTTTTTCACTTTGACCTAATCCCTTCATCTGTCCAGTGCCCAGATTTTCCTCATCTCTTTTTAACCTCAAGCTCTTCCTGACTTTTATCCATACAAATAATATGTGGCAGGCTGATGGCACACACCACACGTATGCCACAGGACTGTCTGAAACCATCGGCTGTCCTTTAGAATGAAGTGTTTTCTCATTAATAAATAAATAAAATAATCACTGTCACGAGTCACTGAGTAACTAAGTTTCAGTCAATGTATTGGTTAATTTATTGTTGCCCAACCAACAGGAGCTTAAATACAGTGTTCCCAGTGTTCATTAAAGTTTTGGATATAATGCACAGTACAACGTCACCTTTTCAAGCATTTACAAATTAATCTACTATAAGTCTGTGCTAAGTTGAAGTAATTATGAAATTAATATTCATAAATTGGACATGAATGACATTAATCAGTTAGTTAATAAATGGAAAATTTAACTGCAACTATTTGAATTATTATTTTTTTAATAACGTACTAGTTTCATCTTCTTAGTAATAAGGATTTACTTCTTTTGAGTGTTTTTTGGATTTTGGACTGACAAGCAACAACTTATATTTTAGGAAATTGTGATGTTTTTTTCCCCTCCACCATTTTCTGATATTTTATAGCCCACATGATTAAAGGTACAATATGTAACATTTCTGCTTTAAAATGTCTAAAAACGAGTCAACGACCATACCTATGTTATATATTTGTTATAGTTGTGTTCTTACACTATCCCAAATGTTTCCACCAAATGTCAAACCCAAAGAAATCTGTTATTTTATTTTCAGACACGGGACGTTTCCTTTAGTCGCCTGTCAGTGGCGTCATTTAACCTTTCACTGTGTAGTTACTCTAACTTCCGTCAGAACACTGGCAGCAAGATGATACGTTCAGGAGTAATTGTAAATAATATAATGTCACAGAAAAAAAAATACTTGTAACCGTAATACTGCTTTTTTTTTGCCATACAGCATCATTTTGTGATTAATTACATCCCATTTTTTATCACAGTAACTCAACAGAGACCTTATTTATTTTGAAAGTTCAATATTGATACCAGCTTAACGTTACTACAATGTGCTGGTTGACAAGTAGCTAACGTTGATGCTAATGCTTTGTGGGTAACATTATGAGGTTACAACATTGTTCAACACGCTAATAAAGTTATTTTTAGTATGACTGTTTTGACCACAGTTAACAGGACTGGGCTAACCCATGAATAACTTCACTAGTATTGTTAATGTTAGCTGTATAGATAGACGATTAATCTAATGCTAATTTAGCCAGCTAGCACACCCCGGTCTGTCTGCCACCCTCCCCCGGCGCAGAGAGACTCAGTCGGGATGACAGCTGACAACAGCCCCGGGACATACAGCTAGCTAGTTACCGTTAGCCCCAAGTCAGCTATCAACCAGCTACTTCCATTACAGCATCTCCCGGCCAGAATTTATGCCTGGTGTTTACGACGCTAACAGCAGTTTAATTAAACATCGGGAAACGGACTATATCAGACCCAGCACCGAGTCACAACAGCGGCCATCCATAGCGTTAGCTACATCTCGTTACCTACCTACATACCGGTGTATGTGCCGAAAATCTCCTCCCTGCCAAATTTCTCCCCCCTTCGCGTTTATACGGTTAGCTTAACCCGACAAAAGGTGGGTTAAGCACCAAAACAAAAAGTTAAGATTACTGAAAAGTGAAGGGGAGATAATACCGGGCAGCTGGGAGATGTTCTGCTGCTGCACAACAGGAATCGAACGTCCTGGCCGTCGCGGAGATTTCCCCGACAATCCCCATCCACACCCGTCTCTCAGCCTCGTTTAGTAGCTAGCTAGTGTTACAACAAATAAAGGCTACAAATAAAAATCTAATCAAGAAAAACGTAATTATGTTGGGGAAACTGCAGCTATTTTATTACAATAACATGAATAAACGTTACTAAACGTAATGTGAATAAACTTGAATGGGTAAACTCGTCCGTGAACTGATGCATTCTAACCGGCAGCGAAGGTGTTTAACACTAAAAACTCCCATAATTCCACGCAACTTCCCAACGTCATCAAAAGTCCAGTTTTACCGTCCATTGTTTTGGTTGAGAGACCCCTAGCGGCAGAAAGTTACATATTGTACGTTTAGCCTAATCAAGCAACGAATTGGCAGATCACTGGTTAGAAAATGATTAGTTTCATCCCTTCCTGAAAGCAACCCGTCCAACAGCCAGTCAATTAGTCTCCACACTGACCGTAAAGAAATGTTACACTTGGTGGCAAAAGAGGCAATCAAAACACCAGTAGTGTTTGCATTGAGGAACGACGATAAATGAAATGACAGGGTGCATTAATAGGGTTTCAGCGTGTTCTCAGTCGTCGCCTCAGTTTTGATGCCACTCTCGATCAGAAGGTGACGTCTTGTCAAAACTTGAATGCGCGCCCGTCTGTAATGGCTGTAAACTTCGACAGTCAGTCTCCCACAAATGACCACAGTCTGGCCTGGTCCTCGTCATCTTTATTTTGTAACTCTAACCCCATCTGCAGCTGTTTTCGCAGCCCTTTGATTTTTCTTTTTCTTCCCAACAATCAGGCCAACTGGTAGTGGGTTGCACAAAAGGCTGCTACTTGTCTTCTCTGATGTGTGACAGCTTAACTGTTTCTCTGCTTGGCAAAGACTGAGTGCAGCAAACAAGCAGCAAAGTCCCAGGGATTCAGCTGGTGACTACTGACAGCCAGACTTCATAGACGTGGCTAACCGTGTTTATTACAAGGGGTCAGAGGTTACGCATTGCCTAATAACCTCAGGCGGGGCACGCCGTCGCGGCTGGCTGCAGAGAAAAGGCGGTGGCGGACAAGAGCGGCTGTCGCACTTGTTTCCTCAGAAGAAGAAAGGAGGGGAGTGACTAGAGTTTGAGTTTAAGAGTTTTGGGAATTAGGAGAGTCTACACCTGTAACCCGTTACTCAAAGCCTGTCATCGCCGATCTCAGCCATTCATCATGTTTGCAAAATCATTAATCTCATTCCTCCCCAGCAGCAACTGGTTGCAGATGGGATCCATCTCTGTCTTGTTCTGCTAAGCGATACCTTCATCTGTTGCATCTTGGTACTGAGGCAGCTTACATCCATGCTGACAAGTTACAATCTGAAATTAAAGCCTGTAGTCACTCTTGTAAAAACTCCTCTCTTTTGTCCCTAGGTTGTAGCATGCACTGGCTATAAGCAGTGACATATAAATGTATCAGAGGGTTCTCCAGGTGATGAAAACCAGGATGAGTTCACACGAAGCCTCAAGACTAAATCATCGATCATGTTGTCGTACAAGATCAGACAAAAAGATCACTTGCACAAAGCAGAAAGCAATGGGTTTGTACACTGGCTGCAGCAGAGGTAATCTCCAAAGACTTGGCTTTATTGCCTCTCTCAGCCCTATAATGATGTTAGCACTCTGGGCTGCTTTGGTTTGTTGCGCTCCAGCTCCCCAATCAGGCTCCATTTGGCTTTGGGGAAGAAGCTTATATTGGCTAGACTGCAGTGAAACTTCCCCTAAAAGGTTAAACCTCAGTTTACACTGCACACACACACAAAATATGCAAGTACAAACACACACAATGAGATGTACACTCCAGATGAACCTGTATTTCTTCCCCCACACATTCACAAATTCTATATTATTTGTATACAGGCATTTACACAAATGTTAAAACTCATTGACAAACAGTTTTTTCCTTTTTGTTTTCCCTCAACTTGCTGTAAAGTTGAAAAAAGAAAACGCACCGAGTCAAATATTCAAACCGAAAAACTTCATACATTTTTATGGGTGCACTATTACATCATGTGCAAATTTTCTAGATGTCTGGTGCATCATTTAATACACATCCATGTCCCCAAAATCCAGCCTGAAGAATTCAAAGTAAAGTAATGTGGGTTTGAACCATGTTTGGCTGCACAGCATGAGTTGACCGGCCCACTGACTGAGTTGAGATTAAAGGAGGAGGAAACTGTAACTTTAGTCTTAAGTTTCTTTCTGTGTTTCTGTGGCCATTGTTTCCAGAAGTTATGACAACACAGCACTGTACCAAAGTAATTGCTGAGATCTGGCAGTCAGATGATCAGACAGGTTGTAACCAAGCAAGCTACGATTCCCCTTAAAACTTTACAGTTAAACTTCATTTTTATGTTTGCTTATCCAGGGAGCTTGTTTAAACCCTTTCTGATCATCTGACTGCTGATGTTCTTGCCCTGCCAAACTTGTTTTTAATTATGTCACCATGTTCCCAGATCTCAGCAATTAACTTTGTGACTGCAAACGTATTATTACAGATAAGAATGATGTCCAAAACTCCGGAATTTCCTTTCAATAACATTGTGAGGACAGAGTAGGGTGCAAAGGTGTACATGTTACTTTTGCCAAACAGCATAAAATAAATGATGCAATTACTTAAAAGGTACTGCACATTCCTCTACAAAATTGCACAGCTGTGACCGTGTTTTGTCTGTGTTTGTGTGTGGCCGATCGTTCACTTGCTCTCCTCTGAATTTATCATGTCACATAAACTCATAGTAGTTAAACTCTTCAGGGGGCCTTTTTAAGAGCTGTACACTCTTACAGACACACACGCACACAAAATATAACAACACGCACACACCCAGCCCTGCTTCTGGGGTTCAACAGTTCACATGGTCACCTTGTGAACTATTCTTCAACCTCCGTTAGACATCAGTGGTCCCTCTACTCTCCAAAGCAAAGGGAGGACTTAAATGAAATAATAAATATCCGCAGTATGGCTCCCACTTGCGCGCTAGGCCACTCTGACCCCTCTCAGGACCTTCCGAACCAGGCAGGAAGAGCCAGCGAGGGGCAGGGAGCAGGAGGATGTAGGGGAGGGAGGTCTGTACACTGCTCAGGTGACCCAGGAAATGCCTGCAAAAGGCTGGGGACCATATGATTGTTTCAATGGGGCCATACGATTCAGCAGTGGCCAACAGAAAAGCTGGAGCCTTAGCTGAGCTGGGGTGAGCCAAGGTAAGCCAGGCAGCTGGCAGATATCACAGAAAATATGTTTGTGTGCTCTGGACACAGCAGGTCAGGAGGGCTGAGATCCAGGAGGGAGGGAGGGAGGGAGGGAGGGAGGGAGAGAGAGAGAGAGAGAGAGAGAGAGAGAGAGAGAGAGAGAGAGAGAGAGGAGGCAATAAAATGAGATGGAAAGGAAAATAAACTAGATGGAAAGGCAAAATAAGGGGGACTTGAAATAGCGCGTAAGCAACTGAAATCAATAATTTCTGCAATATACGCTTTCTGTTTTCTGTGTTTCATTTTTTTGTGTGGAACTGAACAAAAAAATATTCAGGAAGTAGAAACGAAAGGCGTGATTTCTAAAACTCTAAAGGAAATCTATAAGAGGCCTCACAGAGCTTGAAACATTCCCCACAACATCTTATTACGTTATCACTCATTCATCCACTTCTCCCAAAGTATATTATCTTTAACAAGTGATATATGTCGACTCTTTTTTTGATCCTCCAAATGTTTCCTTGACCCCAAACAGGACATCTACAGGCCCAGATGCTGCGGTCTGTGAAAACACGGTGTGGGCGAGCCCCCTCTCGTCTAGGGCTCGAGTTCAGAGCTGTTATAACATGAGAGGACAGCGGGATTAGGCGAAAAACCTACAGCTGTGGCTGGAGTGTGTGTGAGTGAGAAAGAAAGGATACAAAAGATTACAGGATGTGTGGTAGATTGAAGGATGGAAAGAATGTTTTTGACAACCTAGAGCAGGGGCTAGGTTGAAATCGCCCCCAATTATTACTCTATCCGTTGAATGCACGGAGGTTTATCGTACCCTTACATATGTGCGGGTACATACAGAGGGGCGACAGGTTAGTCGCCTGCAAACGGGAGATGACTGTAATTTACTGGGCAGGTTTCAGTCGTGAGTGTGTGGAAGTTCTGGTGTGTTGGATGAGGGCGATCAGGCGCAGGTCACCTTCAGTGGATGAATACAGATATTTGTAAACATCAAAACTATATTTGAAATCATAGAAAAACTACACGAATGCGTGGATTTACACTTTAGTTTATTTACACCCACACGGGGTTAATACAGGTGCAGCAGCCATGGGCAGCATGAGAAAAATAGTGGGTTTTTCTTCACTTCATAATACTTAATATATGTTGGATTTTGCAAAGAAAATTGCTGTTTTCACCGAGTATGTTCTGCAAGCTAAAATACCACTTCAGCCGTACTTTCATAGAGTGTGTGTCTACATGCAGATAGCACATGGATTGGAATAATTAAAAGAAAAATTAAAACGCATGGAAAAATCCTCAGGCAGCAGAAAACATGGCAGCAGCGTCAAATAGTCCACCACATCCATGAACTGAATCCAAACCCAGCTGTTTGCCAAAACTCGCGCCAGGAACCAAATATCCAGCTATTTCACTTACAGAGCTGACATCAACCGACGTCCAATCATCAGAAGCAGAAGCACTGATGAATTGTTGCTATAAAGTGGTATAATTCATGCGCATTCTGGCATCATAACGCAGTTTTATGAAAACATTTGATATTTTACTTAACTAACAAGAATTGTTTGATCACATTTGCAATCACTGATTAAAGCTGTTTTGCATTTTCTCACTGCCATTACAGTGCCGGTCTGTTTTCTTACTGTATCTATCTTGTCCTCTGTCTCTCCCTCCATTAGGCATCCAGGGACAGGCTTCAGTACACCGCATTTCTAAACAGCCTGTCTATGGGTGGGGGGGTTGTTTTACTGTCCCAGCAGGAGGGCTGATGGGAGTCAACCGGGGTCAGGGCAGGCTGAGACTTCATAGCAGTACTTTGACAGAGGGGCGTAGCCTCTTCAGACCCCACAGATTGCTGGTTCAATAACGGCGCCAAGCACCGCTCTCGGGGAGTTCGTATACCCTTTATAGAGGACAACTTTAATCAACCATGGTTGAGCTGTTTGTGTTATTGTTTTAAAGGAGTAGTAAGTCATTTCTTTCTTTCTAGACTGTCAGTTTTTCATTTAGGTGTGAAGGGAAGCAGTTGGTCATAAAACTTTCCTCAGCTTTGCACCATTTATGGCCTCCATACGGGAAATCGAGGAAAATTTGATCAAGCTAGTTTTCAATTTGAAGGTTAAACGTGAAACTTTCCTGTTCCATATGGAGCATGGTAATAGCAAGATGAGGATGTTATTAAAAATTCAAGCAGCACGCCACTTTAGCATAGATGAAGTTACTTTTTTTGTGTTGGGGATGTATTGAGGCCAGAGTTTTTACCCACCATTGTCGACGTCTTAAATTGTGATGTCCCCCCCTGGAGGATGTGTGAGAGGAGTTTACAGGCATGGCGAACAGCTCTTGGCAGATGTGAGCAGCTGGGCTCTGCAGAAGGGCTACTTAAAGAGGCCTTACAGGTGCTGTAATGAGCAGGTTTTTAAAATCCCCCCGCCGCCTCGCTCCTAATCAGCCTCGGGGCTATTTTTACCAACCCCTACGGGCCCCTCGGGCTCATCCACTTTTGAGTTGCTCTGAGAGGGCACGTTCTTACTGAAACACACACACGGAAACACAGTGACACAGCACACACTCATGTACTTGCAAATTCAGTACACACATCCACACTATCACACATTGAGACACACATTCACATCTTATATGAAGCCACAGGCAATACAGTAGTCACATGACTCCACTGTGTCGGAGCTCTTAGAGGTTTTGGTCGTGGTTTAAAGTTTTGTCTGACGAGTAGTAAAGGATTTAACTTCTATCTCTCGAGATACTGAAAAAAATCAAAAAAACAAACAAAAAAGAGACAAAATGTTGAATATTAAGCCATTAGCCATACCAAACTAAAACATGATTTCTCACAAACTAATGTGAAATATCAAAAACTGATGCCCATAACAACCCTAAAGTATCAAGTTATGGTGTTTTTCAATGTCGTGAAATACTGAAGATATTATCAAAAAGAAAAGTTTGAAATGAAAATTTACAGGAATAATACTTCCAAAACTACAGTAGAAGGTGCTCCCACTGTGCAACTCTACTGTCCAGTAATTTGTCCTTAGTAAAAATACAATCCTATCTTATGGCACAATAACATACAGATGAGAGATTTAAAAAAAAAAAATAATTCACTTAAACTAAATTATTTGTAGAGGTTTTGAAATCTGACAAGGCCAAAGTTTGTCATTAATGTAACAAACGCTCTGCTGTACCTTCCCAGTGCCTTCTGATATGACTCTAACTACAGCTTTTAGAACCATCTTTGTCTATCTGTCCCTCCGCGTTTCACAACTTGACTGACACTCTGGAAGGTCAGCGACATACTGCCATACGTCAACACATAAACAACATGACATGTCGCGGAGGTCCTCCAGCTGTCAGAAATACACAATCCTGTCACCTCGAAGAAAGCAGATGCAGCGCGTTTGGACGTTGCCATGGCAGCAGCTAACATTTGGGCTGTTGGAGCTCTGTTAGGTCATTAGAAGTTTTCTGGGTTAGAGTAATTCGCTTCGTATTCACACATCTTGAATTTTAAACATGACACACCAAAGGGGGGTTATCTGATCATAGTCTGGGGCTGGCATCATCATCGGGAGACTAGTCATAGTCATGCTTATTACTTGTGTATTGGCATGCTTACTTCCCTCCTCCTCCCCCCCCCCCAAAAAAACAAAAACAAAAAAAAAACTCTTTTGCTTCCCATCTGTCTCTCTGTCTGTCTGTCAGAGAAAGCCAACTATTTGTCTCTGTGTCTATCTCAGAGACTTTTCTTTTTCCTACTAGGGAAACTTCCGACTGCAGTTGGTTATTCACAAGGATAAAAAGAAAGAACAGGATTGGGATTAATTATCCATCATTGCATACATTTGAAGAGCGCGGTTCAATGCTTTCCTCCATTTAGGGAGTTTGAAGCCCCTGAAAACCTCTGGTGATCTGTAACATTTAAATCTTTGAAATTATTGCCCAGCAAATGAATGCTCATTTTAAAATCCAAGGTGAAATTCTTTTCATCTCTCTGATGCAGCACACTCCACAAACCAGGACTATTACTTCCTATAGCTGCAGAGCCTATAGCCCAAGTGCATATATTCCTCGATGACTAAAGAGAACAGAAATAGGTTATTAATCCGGTCATTCATCCTCCTGTGACAGACTCACACAAGAAATCTGCACCTACAGCTGATAGAGGCTCGCTCCAGAAGCCCCGGGCTATAGTTGTTCTGACACTCTTACCCATTAGCCTGCCATCGTATCCACGCCTACTCATCTCCAATGTCCCTCAGAATTTACGGGTTCAGTAGGTAGTATACATTATTTGTATTTTTCATTAAAACAACAGTGCTTTGAGGGCAATTTTCCTTAAAGGATAGGCTTAGTTTTCATTTATATATTTTTCTGTTGTCAACCCACCAAATGAAAAGACCAAAACCAACAGTGTGTCACACAACACTGTATGACGGGTTCCAACTGAAGACGTAACCCTTCTAAAAACAGGTCATGAATATATCTTTTAATTTTTATAAAAAGCTAAGTTATTTCCTAAAGCAGCTGGGCACTGTAGTTTCTAGCAAACATAACTCAAACATGAGTAAATTGTGCATTTGTCGGGCTTTTTGTGGATTATGTGAGTATTTTGAGTATTTAAGGCAGTAGGACAGTGTGTCTGGGATTTACACAAAATATTCATGGTAATGAGGGATCATGTTATCCAGTGGAACTTATTTGTGTGTTTTTAAGCTCTATGGCAAAGAGGAATAAACTACCCCAGGCTTTGACTATGCAAAAAATACTTAATAGTAGAATCAAAAAATTGTTGGTTTTGGTCTTCTCATGGTTAGTTGACAATAAGAAAGATGTGCAGTAGAATCACCAGATTTATCCTATAATACTTTCCCACGTGTTGCATCTGCTCTTACTTAGCTGTAGTGTCACTACATTGGTAGTGTAAAATATTCAGCGTCTACCAAAACAGCAATGTTTTTAATTTATCATCTTAATTATAAGTTTGTGTGTGTGTGTGTGTGAGACAGGTCATTTGAAGGCTGAAATATAGCCTGTGTCCATTATGTCTGTAATTAGCAGAGTAACACTGCTTCAGTGTAGTTGGTTTTTGTTGTTTTAAAAGATCAGTAATTAAAGTAATTATACTGATAGCTATAGTGAGCACCCTGTGGAGATGAAAGTATTTGAAAGTACAGTTCATGACTTCAATTTATTTTGAGTAGATTTGAACTAAACCGAACAAATGCCTATTACAGTATCGGTATTGACAGTGTTGTTTATTCAGATAATTTACAGTACTTAAAGTGGCTATATATTAAAAGTGTTGCTTACGGTAACTTAGCCTACTTTGGACGTCTCGTGAGCTAAACCGGGTATCACTGTCACTGTGTCACGAGCCAAAGCATTAAGAGTTTGTTGAAGCAACCAACGTAATAATAACTTAGATTCATATAGCGCATTTCATGAAACCCACGGACGCTTTACACAAGACAGTAATGTTACAGGGGGACAAGGGAACAGAAAATAGTAAGCAAACACGGAGTAAAATGAATAAAACATCTGTGAGAAATGGAATGAAGATGTAATTTAAAGGTTCAATATGTTATATATTTACTGTAATAAATCCCAAAATGACCCCAATGCGTCATTAGATATTAAGGAAACATGCTAAGTTGAAATACTATCTTTTCTGACCACAATGCTAATGCCAGTATTTTCTCCTTTTGAAATTTCCATTCCATTACGGAATTTTGTGTTTTGGCCTGTGTGTTGGTATTAACTGCCCAGTTTGACAGCCAGGCCGGGTTGCCAGATATACCTGTAAAAATATAAACCCAAGGTGCTGCAGCTGTAACGTTAGTACAGCCATGGAAGCAGCAAACAAACAAACAGGATCAAGGGAGATAGATTCTACCCGACCTAAAAAAAATTGCATATTTCTAACAGTTGCGTGACCAGAGACGTAACAAACCCCGGGTATATATTGGAGATGTATTTGAAAGATGGAGACAGCTTAAAGCCCAAAAGGACGCTGAGTTGGCTAATTTCATCCTGAACAGGTATCTAAGCATTAGCTTCAGGCTAATTTATCATGGCTACAAGGGACGGGCATTTTATGTCATTTCAACATTCATGTACTCACATTGAATTATATAGCTAGAGAACCCAAGTTGGTTACTTGCAAAAACAATTGAGACACAGCCAGTAAAGTGATCCCGACTGGTCCTGGCTAACGCCGCCATGCTAACCCTGCTAACTGCTAACGTTACCGGAGGACCTGGTAAGCGGGCCACGGCTATTTACAACGTGAAGCCTGTTCAGCGGCCGTAGCCGACAACGGTGAGTTATTTTAAGCCAAGAGAGGGGGGCTGTAGATCGGGAAGCAAGTGTTGCCATAATTCTAAGCCAATAAAGTGTGTTCAGTCGGGTGGAGAGGACGGCGAGGTGGTGTTATTTTTAGCGGTTTCTACCGTAATTCAAAGCCTATGAAGTGAGTCTGTCTGTTGGGTGGAGAGCTCCGCGTGAGCACGGGCTTTTATGACCGTCAATATAGCCAGCATCTAACGTTAGCTACTCCGCTGTACTGTGGCGTAATGTCTGGCTATGTGAGACAAGCGTCTAGCAGCATTGTTGGATGCTGTGGTCTCAGCCTGGCAACCAATGTGAACTTCAAGTCTGGGGAGGAGGGGGTGGGGGAGACGACTCTCTCCAGTATTTTGAATTTGTATTGCAGTAACTATTTTAAACACTAGCTGTCAGTATTACAAAGTGCACCTTTAATGTAGTCTACTGACATACAGCCTACAACCACAGTGCACATTGTAAAGTTATTTTATGAATGAAATAGACATATTACATACCTGAGGCCTAATTCGAGTTGAATCATTTACAATCCCGTAATTGTTTCTGTTGATAGCTCGACTGAGTGTGACTCGCATTATCGCCCGTCGTCTTTCACTTTCCCTTTTAGCTTTTAGTTGTTCTTCGTTTAATTTCGTTGTTTTCTGTGATGGTCCTGCCCCAGTATCAGCCATAACTACAGCAGATAACACCTAAAATAACATTAAAATACAATTAGGCAAATATAAAGAAATCTCTTGCTTCATTTTACCTGGCTCA
This sequence comes from Perca flavescens, assembly GCF_004354835.1. NCBI lineage: Eukaryota > Metazoa > Chordata > Actinopteri > Perciformes > Percidae > Perca > Perca flavescens. The sequence goes on along the minus strand of NC_041339.1, from coordinate 20,233,770 downwards.
AAAGGCTGGATACGCTAACATAGGCTTTTCCGGTGTTACAAAGAAATCTGTGACCCATCACCTGCCGCAAATCATTCTGTGACTGCACGGGAAAAATCAAACCCGGGCAGAGGCCTTACTAAAATCTATATAAAAATTTAATTCTTTTAACTGTTAGTCTTGTTTCCTGTTACAGGTCATTTAAGACTATTGTATGAGCTTCACAAACATTTAAACATTACATATAGTCACTTTAAGTAATAGATGCAAGACCACATTATGAAATTACTCCATTACAAGTAGACTAAATGTCCTGGTCTCAAAATTTGATTTTTGGGTTTTTTTTAAATATATTTTCTGAACAGCGGTCTGAAGAGGTTTAAGCTGTCAAGTCACAATTGCAACATAATGGTAAATGCTACATGAGTAGAAGTAGAGAGAAGTCTTTTCACTGTAATATCAGATACTATAACATCTACTATGATATCTACTACAACAATATTTCTCTAACATTAGCCAACATAAGCTATTGGTGGTCATACCAAAGCAAGCAAGGCTGTAGCAGCAAAACCCCTGTAGTGTAGTGTATTCAACAAATACAATTCAAAGAATACACAGTCTCACTTTAAGTAAAAGTACAGAAGTATTAGTATTGTAACCTGTTTGGTTTGTCTTAAACAAACCCTGGTGTGTTTGCTCGGCTGGTGCAGTTTGTTGGTGTGAAAGCTGTCCATCAAACCCGGCCGCAGACCAAACAAAGTAACATAAATAGAAATACTTAAGTACAGGTACCTCCATAATTGCACTTTAGTACAGAGTTTGAGTACATTTATTTTGTTACTTTCCACCACTGGCTATAAAACCAGAAGATGTTGTATCTGTTCATATTAAAGATTTCTTCAAGGTTTTATGTAATTGTATAGAACTTTGTAGGTGTTTGACATGCAAGCTGTTTGATGGTAATAATGTCAATTATCGGCGTGACGTGTCGCAGGCACGGCATCAGGTTCAAGGGTGAAGCTGTTACAAGCTGCGAGCTGCAGACACACCAGCAGTCTGAGAAGCCAATTATTTTCAGTTTCGAACGCTGTGAGAATGCTCCACTAATTGTCGAAAACGGAGCTTGTTCAGTTGCAGAAAAGCGGCACTGCAGATACTCTAGAACAATTTGAATTGAACCTAGGCTAATTAAGTTTTTGAAAGGTTTGTTTTTAGTCATCAATTTATGGTTTGATGCACAACCTTCCTGTGGAGCAGCTATGTTTTTTGAATGGAAACAGAAGTTTGAGGGACCTTGAGTGGTGTGCATCTTCCTGTGGGTATGTATTTTTAAAATGTCAGCTTCAAAAGACTGGCTTTCTGAGACATAATGGGAGCAAGATAACAGCTATATTTTACTAAAGTGATGATAACACCGATTTCCCTAAATACACAATACACACACACACACGCACGTATATAAACACTCCAAAACATAAATGCACACACACTACATCTGATACACAAATCTCTCACTAAATCTAGGAAGTCTAATCTTGCAAAACTATGCTATTTAGCATCTCCAGTTTAAAAAAAAGTCCTGCATTTAGTCTATATGAGCAAAAGTATGCTGGAGTTACACAAGCTAAGAAATCAGGCTCAGGATGTGACTGCAGACATGTATACAAGATTTTTTTATCATACTCTGGCACTCATGAGATATCGTAGAAAAACTCCTTTTGTGAGTCACTCAGGGATATTTACCACGCCAGACATGTTTGTCTTCACTTTACTAGAGTGGACCGACACCCAAAGTATCACCAGAGAGGTCATTAACACCAGTGACCTGTGTCCGGCTTATTGTTGCAGGATAATGGCTCGGACAAAATGGAACTGGGGAGCCGTAACAGAGACAGTCAGACAAGTGAAGTGGAGTCAGAAAGGCAAACGGGATTGCAGACGCAGGAGGGGGAAAAAGCTTGCAGATTTAAGAGGGTTCGCAAGGTCACCATTTTTAAATTCCTCTTGTTTTTGAAGAGGATGAGGTCACAGTTATGGCTGTTTAAGCCATCTGAGAGGGATTCAAAATGGCTGCTGGCTCCAGAGACTGAGCTGTGGTTTTTTTGTTGAGGGTTTCTCCAGTTTCTTTTGTGCAGGCGCTGAGAGCAGATCGGCCAGACATCTGTCCCTGTGAATCATCAAGGTTCAAGTGAAGATTGGGAATGATTTAGCATTTGTGTTGTTGGCAGCAGCAAGAGGGGAAAGCTACAAAAAAATGACCAACATTTGACATTATCTCAGTGAGTTATACATCTATTACATCAAATCTTTATTGGGTTGATATTTTATAAGTTAATGCCAGCTGAAATAAGTATTTTCATCCATTTACATTGGAGTCTTCCTACTTTGTTAAAGATTTTGCGTCAGATGAGTATTAAAAAAAGAAAATCTCAGCAAATTTTCCAGAGAAATCTCATGTTGAATGTCCCCATTGTGGGATTAATACAGGATTTTGAATCTTGAATGTTGAGTTTTTTGACTTTGTTGAACACGTGGATGGCTTCAACTATTAGCAATTTTCAGAAATGCAAATACAAGGTCAGCCTCCTCATAACACAAATGGAATATCAAACAACTGCGAAACAAAGTAGAGATGGAGATTTAACCCTTGTGTTGTCCTTTTTTCAACGTTTTTTTTTTGCTTTTTCCGACGTTTTAAATTGTTACATTTTTCTTCTACACATGTTCAGCACTTATTTCTACTTGTTCTACATATTTTATGATATAAAACACAAATTGAAAACGGGTCAATTTGACCCGAAGTCAACACAAGGGTTAAAATCCAGAGGAGTGACACACTGAAACAAGACTGGGCAAAAGGCATTCCCCGTGACGGACGGGCACGTGTAATTACAGCAGTAGGCAGCATCTTGCGAATGTAGGCGCACCTTGGCTCTGTCAAAGGCTCCGTCAATAAGCAAGAAAAGAGCGGAATAATGGTGTGAAGATCATAAAGAGAAGGGACAGTAAATTGGGAGATGAGGAAGAAGGAAACAAACAAAAAAAAGACGAGGTGAGACAGGAATACTTTTGAGTTGGATGAGACAAAGATGGAGGTCTGGTTGGCAGAGGCTCCAGTCAAACCAGCTTTTCCCAACCTCCCCTCCCCCAACACTGATGCTCAGCAGTAGACTAATAGGCAGAGTGAGTCAGTGGCCCCGTCTCCTGTCTCCCAGGCTGCCTGGAGGGGCTGTATTGATAATATCCCAGCCTGCAAGGCTCAATCCATCCCCTGGGGCGCTCAGCAGCAAGTGGATGAAGAGTCCCTGGACGGTCTTTTGGCTCCACAGCTAGACACTGCAGCTAGAGGAAGAGATCTGAACATGATAGAAGGCAGGTACACACACACACACACACACACACACAGACAGACACACACACAAACAGGCACACTGCCCGAACGGCTTCCCCACACCTCATTTATTCTCATTTTGAGTCTCCCTTCTCAGGCTCGCTGCAGAGTGAGGGGCAGAGAGCACAGAGGAGGCGAGGAGATGTACGAGGGAGGGGATGGAGAGAGAATGACAGCCTTACGCAGACGATCGTCCTCCTCTCTTCTCTCCCATCAGAAGTGCTAATCCAGCCAGCAGAGGTGCAGACCAGCGCACACACCTGCCTGCTCCTCTCCATCTTGTTAGGGGCCAGATGGGAGAGAAAGTGACTTCCTGCTGTACTTCCACCACAGGGCTCGTTCCTTCACATTAATACCTTTACCGCTCGGCTCCATTTGTTACACACACTCAAGACACACACTCAGGGGGAGCCCGGGGCTGTGAATGATGGCCATATGCAGAACTGTGCTCATCTATAACCCCCTGTGGCTGGAACAAAGTACAGTAGACTCCTTGAGTGTTGAAACCAAGGTGAACATTTGGAAGTGGTGCAGTGCAGTCTGATTCAGCGGCTCTGCGTAGAAGTACGCCCAGCCGGGGTCGACGGGTCCATAAAGGTTAGTGAAGTTGGTTTATAGGTAGAAAGTCACTGGTTTAAATTTATCTGTGTGAATGTGTACAAAAAAGTCTGGCAGGGAAGGTGAACGAGGAACTCACTGCCCTCTTCAAGCAGCCACTGTAAGATGCTGTGCAGCCAGTAGTCACTGCACAGCTCCCAGGTGTGAAAGGCTTTTAACATGTGAATGTGAAACAACGCATGCACGCTCAGCACAACCCTTCTCTTGGTAAATAAAGGTTAAAAATAATAATAATAAATCAAACAAGAGAGCTGATGGGTGGATCAAAGAAGAAACACTGTAAGGACTCACACTCTGGCAAACCAGACCAACACCGGCTTAACAGTAAAATTCCAACAGGGCAAACCAAGGGTATGGAGACTGATACACATTGAATGGTGTGTGTGATTTTGTGTGTGTTTGGCCATTAAACAAAAATAATGTAAGATTATTATTTTCCTTTACACAGGATGCAACATTTTATAGGAAGTTTGTTGATTAATGTAGCCTTTTGTGCTTGTTGACGAAAGACGAAACGTGACGACCTCTGCAGGAATAAACACATATCTCCTTGAATTAGCTCCATATCCAGGTGTGTGTGTGTGTGTGTGTGTGTGTGTGTGTGTGTGACTTGTAATTTAATACCACAAATATAAATAGATAATTTATTTGAATCTTGGAGAGATGACCTCAGCTGGTCTTTAGACAAAGAATTTCTGATAGAAACAAATCAGAATAGAGCTGCAACAAACGATTATGGTCATTGAATAATCTGCCAATTATTTTCACAATCGTTTCGTCAGTACAATTTCTGATAATATTGAAAAGCTCATAATTTCAGAGCTCAAGAAGGCATGCCAAAAGTCTTGTTTGGTCCGAGAAACAGTCCAGAAGCCACAGAGATTCAGTCATTCAATCATATATGATAAAGAAAAGCTTTAAATCCTCATGTTTGAGAACGAGCAAATATTTTCCAAATCGATCAACTGCCAAAACACTTAATTGATTATCGAAATAGCTTCAGATTGATTACTGTCAGAAGAGCTAGTCTATTCATCGACCAATTGTTTCAGCTCGAAACTGAAGGATGAGCAGGGTCAGAGGCCAAATTATGCTGCAAGTACCAAAACTGGGTTATAATTAACAAGTATTCTGTAATCTGTTTTAGTTTACGAGCTTGTTAAAGATAGCCTAGATCTATGCACCACTTGACATTACCTGGCATGTATTGTGGAATTTGTTCTGTATGATAAATGGTGCTAAAAAATAATAAAAAATAATGTATCCCAAAAAAAAAAAAAAGATAGCCAACACAATTTCTGAAAGCCCAAGGTGACACCTTTAAATTGAGTCTTGTGTCTTTACAAAGTAGAGATTTCTTCTTTTTTTCATGGCAGCCCTCCATGTGCTCCCACTGTGGGAACCACTGATCTAACTAACAGTCCATGTTTGAGAAGCTGAAATCAAATATCATTTTTTAAACAACTGATTATAAACCTCTTTATTAATTTTAAGATGATCTACTAACGAATTAGTGGACTCATCATTTCGACATTAGTCCAAATTCAGGCCTATAAGAAAACAACATTTAAATAAAACCTTATCCTGTAATTATGTTACTCTTATGAGTTTTAAATCAAATACAGCTGCCGTGTGAATTAGGCAAATAAAGAACCAGAAATTAAATTTTAATGATTTTACACCCTGCCTGAACTGTCCACTCACTAGCAAAATATATTTGAGTTACTAACTACTGACTAAAAGCTTGGGAAATGGAAAATGCGTTGCAGAGTGAACAGAAATGTGTGCAGTAAATAACCCAAGCCACTGGGACAAGCTGAGTAAAGACCATCCAGGCTCCTCGGTTTGCATGTGTTTATCTGTTTGTTTATGTGTAAGTTACAGGCAGGACCCCCTGCTGAGAGCAAAGATGTTGTAAACAAAGCACCACAGATAATGCACTGCAGCATGTCATTGGATGTGTCCCTTTGAGAATATGCATAAAACACACAAATGTCAGGACACATAGGCAGGTGTGAGGCCTAAAAAACTAATAAAAGACAGCAGTGAACATATGTGAACATGCTACACACACACACACACACACAGCATAGCACAGTACGTGCTGCCATTACACACAGTGGGTAGGAGAGATACATAATCCTACACACACACTCACACTTTTTTCATACACAGGCAATGTTTTTCGGATAAGAAAGGTCACTTTTGTCATTTGACAGCACACAAACCACTACAGGCTCTACTTTTAAAGCTTCACTAGAGAGGGAAAGGAGGGCAGCCGTGCCTCTGGACACCTGACTCAGCCAGTCATAATTACAGAAGAAATCACACTGCTCTTTTCCCTCCATGCCATTTGAAATAGTGGATTAAGAGAAGAAAAAAAAAAAGCATTTTTTTTTAGCCTGGCCATCTGCGAGAGCGTGTGTGTGTGTGTGCTTCCTTATCTCATCTGAACCATCCACCTCTCTCACACAGCTCCTAGGCACTTTTTTACTCTCCAAGCCAGAGAGGTCGGCTCAGGGCCCTGAAACTGGGTCATCTGGGTGTTGATTTAAAAAAAAAAAAAAATAAGGCTGGCTGCAAAGCTGCCTGGACCACGCGCAGGTAAGGGAGAGAGGGATGGAGCAATTGATGGGATGTGGCCGAGGAGACTGACGAGTGGAAAGGTCAGGACAGATAAGAACAGCGCAGCCCCGCTGCTGAGGGAGATAGTTTTGGACAGCAAGCCGGGGTCGCTGCGCCAGACTGCCAGCCTCCGCTCTCGTCTGGTTGCAGGGGCCACGGCCAAGGTGGAGGCCGGGTAGCCTGGAGGTCCCGCCCTGCACCTCTTCTGCTGACAGAAAGAGGGGAGGAGAGAGGGATGGAGGGGTGGAAAGGTCACAAGAACATGGACGCCATGCTGCTGATAGAGGTCTAAATAAAACGGACTTGGTTCTTCTTCCGTGCAGAGCGGCTTTTAGGTCAAGATGGAACAAGAAAGGGCTGCTGGGTACACTCATTTCAGAGGTGACCGTTCAGGAGTGTCACCTGTCCACAGGGGCCTCTGGTGTGAAATGCGATATCAGTCAGAGGCTGACCCAGATCGCCTGGGAGCAGCTCAAGTAACGGACATCAGGTGGACAGGAAGTTTTAAAACCCATTAGAGATCGACAGCACTTAAGTTCAGTGTTTCTAATTAGTTCCGCTTGATTTTGCCTATTTATTTGTTTCACGGCTCCTACTCCTTGCTGTAGTGTAACAGAACATTTGCTAATGAGCTGAACTTGGCTCAGTTTGTGCTGCATTTTTCCTTATTACCTTTTATGAAAAACAACACAATGATTATTAATAAAAATGAGTTCATATTTTAATAACAGGGGCATCCTGGTGGCTGAATGCTTAAAGAAAATACCATATTAATTACCAATTATTAATGTCCCTGGTTCAATTCCAGTCACGGACCTTTGTTGCATGTCATACCTCTCCCTTTGTCTTCATTTCCTGTCTGTCTATACACTGTCAGCTGTCCATTTCAGGCAAAAAAAAAACGAATTATTTTTTAAAAATAAGATAATACTTATATATGAATATAATAATTCATTTTCTCTTCTCTGTCTCTCTTTGTAATTTTCGTACTCCGAGTTAAGGTTAATTTGTGCGTTCAGAAGATAAATAGAGCGCAACAAAATAGTTAATTTGAACACAGTGTAACAATGTTAAAAAGACACTGGGGATTATGTACCTTGAGAAAACAAATGACAAAAAGAGGAAATGCGTTTTTGTTTAAACCTTTTTATTGCTATGTAAAATTAAAAATATCGTACCTCCAATGAAAAAGTACTACTCTTAAATAAATAAAATCAGGCAAAATAAAAATATTTGGCATTGTGAAGTGAAGTTCAGTGTATGGGGGAGAATTAAATTTGAGCAGATTTAGCACAGCATTGCTGCTACACAAGTCAGGATTGATAGTTATAAAATTCACACTCTGCTGACAGACTACCATCTTTAGAAGTCTAGTATCATCTCATGGGGTAGTACACACAGCCAAGTAAACTACTAAACATATCATCTATCTATAAACATTTAATACCATACTTAACTGAGGTCCTACAGTAGTTTCATGACATATTAAGCTTAAATTAAACCCAACTGAACACATTAAGTAGATGTACTTATTATTGGCAGATCCATGATCTCCCTGGCACTTGTACCTACAGTGGGGGGCAGTAGCTGCTTGTCCCAGGCAAATTGCCGCTGTTACAGTACAGAACATTGGGGCTGATGAGCCGAGTCATTCAACGTGCCGCACAATCTGTAAGTGATGCAACACATCCTTATTATCTTTAATACAGCCGTATTCCAGGCGACAAATCTCAAATTTGAAGTGTCTCCTTCTGAGTGAATCCCATACAAAGACACACTAATTAATGACAACACAAAACTTCAAGTATGTTCCAAACGCAGTCCGTCTGTCTAACCACTACGTCTGGGTGAGGGACTAAAATCTAGGCATGCAAACACTACTGTAATGCGCACCCACTTTCTCTTTCTGTGACATACTGCAAAGTGTACATTAGGAACTGGGTGCTCTCTTAAGACTTAAGTTTGGCTCTTTGAGCTGTGGCGTCAAAGTCAGCTCGTTCTCTCTGAAGGAGGCAAAGAGGCTTGGCTTTACTACATTGACATTCTAAACATTATGGTGCTTAATAGTGCTGCACTTAATATCACACAGGTAAAACATGAAGCATTAGCATTCAAAAGTTAAACATTTTGAGTTCTCTGGGCACCACCTCTCCACTGTAAAAACTGGAACATAAAGTGACTGTTGTAACATTTATAAACATAAAGCCTCTGATATAAGTTAAGAAATAAATTAACTGATAACAGGCAGCAAAAATAAGCTTTTTGTTATTTTTTTACATCCACTTTCTCAAACAAGGGATAGCTTTGTTGATATTATTCCATATCTGCATTCTGCATCAGCATTCACTGCATTCATGGAATACCTTACAAAATAAGTAAGTACATAAATAAATAATCCTTGCACTGTTTAGTAGTCATTATTCTTTCCTTTTACAGTACCATGACTTATAACTGTACAGTGAGCAGGTATAATACGGCAATTACAATGAGAAAAGAGGGGTAAACCCATTGTCTGGTGTTAATGGGGCTATAGCGGTCGAGGGTACCTGTGGTTTGCTGGTCCAGGCCAGTCCAAACTAATCTAAACTGAACAAGACCCTTTAGCAATCCCAAATCATCCGGCCTTTCTTTGTTGGTCTTCCACGGGGGATTTGGCCCCTGTTGAGGCTCCGTCAGGTGTCCAGAGCTACCTAGAGATCAGATCCGTACCGGACTTGTTGAGATCAGAGTTTGGCTGCGTGAGAGTCAAGGGAGGAAAGTTGAGGTCAAAAGGCGAGGTGTCGGAAGCCAGGGTTGCCACGGTGACCTCAGAAGTGGCCCATCCTGGCGGCGAAAAGGCTGCTTGAGTGTGGAACGGCCGAGGAGATGCGGCCAAAGCTGGACGAAGGCCACTTCATGATGAACTGGGAGGTCACTGGCAGCAGATACCTGGACAGACGGACAGGAGCGAGGGACGGAGGGATTAGGGGAGAGGATGAACATAATGAGAGGATTAGATATGCAAAGGTCACAATTTAGAGGTCAGGGCGCATTAGTGCTTGGCACTGAGACCACACACTGCACACTTTTCATATATTGATTCTACCATTTTATGGCCGTCTCCATTTGCACATTTCCACTTTAATAATAGCCTGGTGATTTCAAGATATTGCGACCACTCTCACTTTGAAAACGAGAAAAAAGAAATAAATTGTGAGATCCATATGATCTGGGGTATTTTGTGTAGGGCTGCAACTAACGATTTTTCAATTAATCAATAATTTTGTCTATAAAATGCCAGAAAATAATGACGGTTATAATTCCCCACACACCAAGGTGACAAGATGTCCTGTTTTGTCTGGCCAACAGTCCAAAACCCAAATATATTTAGTGTAATATCATGTATGACAAAAAAAGCATCAAAGACTCATATTTGAAATGTGGAAACAGCAATATTTTGGCTTTTTGCTTAGAAGAATTATCAGTGCTAATTATCAATTTTAGATTTAGATTATTCGATTATCAAAATAGTTTACGATTAATTTGATTAAGTAATCGATTATCATTACAGCTTTAATTTTATGTACTGTACCAAATCTAAAATTCAATACACATCATGCTCTCGGTTACAGTCCCGTTTAATTAGATGATATGCCGTATCATGAACAGAAAATCCTCACCTATCATTCCGAGGCATAGGCGTCAGTACCTTTCTAAGACTTTTCTATGACACCTTCCACCGAGACAGAGCAGTGAGGCAGCTCCTGCTAACAGCGTTCCAGTACCTGAGAATGAGACCAGCGTCAGGTTGAGATAGAGTCAGGAGGAGCTGAATCCTGCTCCCATCTTCCTTAGCTACTGGAAATGAGTCAGATATGGTTGTCAGGGGAATGTCAGATGATATGATCAAATCCTGGACATGGTTAACTAAAGGTTATGCAAATGTTGGGGTACTCTTCAGAAAACATGAGACAGGGGAAGGTTTGAATTCTTCCAGACTGATCAGTTGGAAGAATGACTTACATTTAGGGGCTTTTGCAGCACACTGCTTATATTGTGATGTTATACGTTATGTGACCTTATTGCCACATCTGCAGAAAGTTGTTAGCTAAAAAAAAGTACATCTAATACCCGTTTAGTTAAACGAGTACAATGGACAAAAGAAATAGTCCTTGTGGAAGTGTTTAAGATGTGACAATCTAATCAAAAGGGAGCCACTGGGGCTGAGGATTACAGAGTGAAGAAATAATATCTTCTTTTGAGCTGGTGCAGAGATAGCATACTTTTTCTCTGACAGCTCTCTCTCCTTGTGAAGTAGCTCTTGGACAAATTAGCCGAGCAGTTTCTTCCAAAGGAAAATAAAAAAAAGCACACGTCGCTGAGAGCGTCTGCTTCAGCACAGCCCCCGACTCAGGAGAGTTAGAAGGGATTCAAATTAACTTCATTTAGTCCAAGTAAAGTTCACTTGAAGCAGCTTCAAGTGGGCCGTAGGTATCCCTCCAGCACATCTTCTTCGGCTCTGACTGGACTCGGTGAACAAGGGCTCGGTCCGGCCCTTCTTCTTAAACTCCACTCAAACCCAAGAGAACAGGAGGGCAGGATATGTTTTGCTCTAAGCCGTACACATCTGCTTCTCAAGTACAGTCTTCAAAGTGACATTTAGTGATTCCATACAACGATTTTGTGTCACCCTTGGATTCATTTCTTCTACATTTCTTATGTTTTCCCCCTGCTCGGCACCTTATACCATCACCGTAGATTCACAGTATTCATCAATTGGGATTCTGTTCATGGATTTGTGGTGTGATTTCTTTCTTTTTCTTTTTTTTTTTCTTTCTCCCCTTCATTTCCATGAGGCTTTCACTGAAACCCCCAAGCCCAGGTATGGAAATGGCAGTCAAAAAAAAGAAAGAAAATCAAATATTGAACATTCATTTGGGGCCCGAGTGTATGTTCTTCAGAGATCCTCTGCTATTCACTTTGAGAATATTCTGCTCATAGAAAGCATCACGATGCTGGTCGTGGCGAGGGGCGGGGTGGGGGGGCTTCTCACGTCCAAGCGGCCGCTGTCTCTGCAGGCTATATTTAATTGGACTCTCATTCGGTATCTTCCAGGTTCGTCCTCCTTTTGATCATGAAGAAGATCTTGGCAACAGCGTGCATGCTTGAAAGCCAGTGGGAGTCTTGTCCATGCACTTGTGCTTTGCTTCAATCCATAAGTTGACAGGGAGACAAAAATATACTCTCCTGCTCCGCTCCTTACATGCACAGCTACAACCTACCACTGTTTCTACTGACATGCCTTCAATGCTCCTCCTAAGTCCTCTATCGAGATGCAACTGCCACAGCAAATTAGAAGGAGGCCAGACAAAACAAAATGCCATGACTAAGGATGGAGAGGAAGACTGCCGCAATAGCTGACGCAATCATAAACCAAGAGGTACAAAGAGGCTTGAAGGTTATCTGCAGCCCACATTCAGCTCAACACCCCTATTAACCCTAATTACTGCCACACTTTTCAGACAGATGAAAGTTAATAGAATCTGAAACTTTTGTCATCATGGGAAAATTGTCTTTGGGTAGTGACAGTAATTCCAGGCTTAACAAGAAAGTCATTAGTGAAGCTATTTGGCTACTTCCTCTCATCTGCCCACACAGACTGAAGGACTTTGCTAAGACCCATGTGGCTGTTGACACACCTGATGAGGGCACTCAACAGAGGAAGGATGCTTCAACAAAAGCGGGCAGGTGTGGTCAACAATGGAGACCGCAAAGACCCCGGGCCAACAGACCCACTTTGACGTGTGCCAAAGGCTGCCAAGAGCTCTGCCATTGTATGCGTTATGCATGTGTGTGTGTGTGTGTGTGTGTGTGTGTGTGTGTGTGTACATGCACAAGAGACAGTGCAGATATTTAGTTAGTTAGTTCAAAGGAGCCAAATTGGCCTGAATATATTATGTTTAATTTGAATGTCTAAAATAGTTCAAGTAGTCGGAACTTGTCTTCCAAAAAAGCAATTTTCTGTGTGTGATCACATATTGAACTAGACGCTTTAAGATATCTGTCCACTTTAGCCTTCGAGAAATGTCATACACAGTATACAGGTGTCAAAAATGTGTTCTCAAACACAACTGATGCATATATATTTATTTCACACTTCTTAGTTTTCATCTTTGGATCAAAACAACTCCTCTTAAAGGAAACGGAACTTGACCCGCTATTTTTCCTTTTTTCTTTTTTTTCTGGCATTAAGTTCAGTGAAGTTGTGAAGTAACCCTGATAAAATAAACCTAATTATGTTGTAATAATAAATAATGTATTAAGTTTACATTAAAGAATAGGACCAAATATTTTCAAGCATGTTTAAAACAATACTCACATACGTACAGTACATTGAAAGATACTGGTTGCAGTAATTGTTACTGGTGTCCTTACTATTGCAACTCTAATGTAAGACATGGAGGACAAAATCCACAATTCTCTTTCCGTGCAAAAATACATTATAAAGTTCAGCTGAATCTGATATGTGGCTTCAGCAGTCTGAGTTAGACAAATCAAGTGGGTATCTTCTTCCAAATGAAGACTGTTTAGTATGAAATTCCCTCTTTTGTGTTTTGTCTTATGAATGGGAAAACAGCATTAAGAATATTTGTGGACTGTGGATTTTGTCCCCCATCTGAGTGACTGGAAGTATAGACAACCAGAAAACAGTTTTGATGTACAAACTGTACGGGCCTGTGAGTATTGTTTCAGACAGAACCTATCCTTTAAATGTATATGTCAGTTGGATGTGGACATGGCTCGAGAGAAATAGTTTGAGGTTAGTTCGGGTGTGAAACATTGAGAAGGGAAGAATGATTGTTGCGTAGCAGTCACATGACATGTACATGCACACTCCACACACACACACACACACACACACACACAATTTACCCCCGTAGAAAGCTTGTGCAATAAGAAAATAATCCTAATTGCTTCTCATCTATCTGAAGTGGCGGCGGGCTGCGACTGTTCCCTGCATGCCTGATGGAGAGATGTGAACCGCTTGCGTTGTGAAACTGTAAAACACACGATGCAAGCCGAGCATTTTTCTGTCTTCTTGTGACAAGAAGAGAGTATAGCTTAGGTTGATCATGGCACTGATGCGGTGCAGGTGAGGCGCTCAGTTCCCACTGAGGCTACTCGTACTGAAAATGCCCTCAGGATAATTTGCTCTTGATAAAAGAGTTAAGTGAAAGGCATAGTTAAGCATGTGGCAGCAGGGTGATTGGCTGGTGATGTACAGCAAGCTGGCCCAATGGCTGCGGTGTGGACAAACGGTGCTCCAAACAGTCTTAATATGCTTCCTTCTCCTATCTCCTTCATTTCAAATACATTGTTTATAGTTTTGGGCATCAGATCATTTGAAACATATCTGATTCTCATGCTGTATGAGTCATTCCAAACATCACTTATTTGAATATTAGTGAGGGAAAGGAGAGGAGACCATGCTAGACTGTTGGTTGTGCAGCCAATGCAACCCTCATTGGGCAGGTGGGACCAAGCCTTTGTTACAGCCGTGAGGTGGTGGGGAGCAGCAGAAAGCAGGGAACAGCGACGGTGCTGGAAGATGGGGGCGGGAGGGGGGGGGGGGTTTAGCAGAACTAAACCAAGCAGAGACCTGCGTCAAGGGGCGAAGAGACGGAGGAAGAGGAGGAAGAAGCGGCAGCGACAGCAGCAGGGGTGGAGCCATGGGTAGAGGCTGGTCCCGCAGCAAATGGTAAGCTTTTTTACACAGACAAATATATACACAGAAGAAATAAGGAGAGACAGACCAATGCATGCTTACATGGACTCTCAAGGATACCTACTGCAAACAATTGGATACACCAGTGTGTCATGTTGTGCATGCTCGAGTTATTAAATCCAATTACAGTTTTATCTTAAAGTCTTCACATAGTCCACTGATTAATTCATATTCTTGAATCTATCCTCGTAACAAATATGCTCAAGATAAAATAATCAACAGCAACGATGTCAGATTAGTCAAACATAACTATATTTACGACTGTACACAAACCCCACACACTTTTTTTCTTCAGCTGAGGTTTTTATACTGTGGGCGCAAAGTGATAGCCTGTTAAAATATGCGCTAGAGTTATGAATCATGCAACGCAAGGCCCCAGGAAAAAAGGAGCTCTCTCTCTCATAAGGTCATTTGCTGCACAGGCTCATCTGGGCTCTAATTGAATTAAGCAGGCCTCGGGGGGCCCTGGGCTAACCTGAGCGCTAATCTGTGGGCCATTATTTCCTGTTAACAGCACACTCCCTCTCTCCCTCTCCCCACCCTCCTCCCTCCCTGTCTGCCAGCCCAAAGCATATGTGCTTTAAAAGTTCGTTCACTCCAAACCTGAGCTGCTGTCTCCTGCGGGGATCACCTTAAAAATAGAATGAGGCTTATTTTTTTTGTTTGTTTTATCGGGGTTATGTGATGAAGATGATTGCTCTGAGTCTCCATGGAGAGGAGAGGGGAAATGTTTCCTGAGAGAGGTTAAACGATGATAGCTGTTGAAATCAAAGTTTTCTTGTCTGTACGTCAAAGTTAATTCATGTAGTTTTTGTCTTTTAAAGGAAGTTTTAAAACGTTTAGAACTAGGCATCTCTGTGGTTCATACTGCTTTAACAAACTCAGCTTTAACCAGTTTCCATCTGGACTTAAAAATCAACCAAAGGAAGACACCATAATTATTATTCCTAACACCAAGGATGTCTCCTGTTAACCTTAACGCAGGTTCAGTATCCTAGTAGGCTTACTTTTCTGCCCGTGATGTGTAGTGTGTGTTGGGTCGTTTTATAGTGTTTTGATACCGTTATTATGACCATATAGATGTGCACTAGTTTAATCTATAAACTAGGTTGATATAAGATATGAAAATAATCTATTTATGGGTCTGAAGACTTTTTGGGCATTTAGATCAATGCCCTTTCCAGAGCAAGAGCTCAACATCTTGCACAAGGACACTGAGTACAGCTTTAACCTGGGACCTACCAGTAGACTCTTGAATCCCATTGTATCCTTGAATCTTGTAGAGCCACCCTACTGCATACTGAACTATCTATTACAGCAGGAAATCTATAAGAATCTTTCGGAAAAAAATAAAGAGCTCAGTGGGAAGACATTAAAGAGTTCGGTGTCCTCCTCACCTGGTGTCGTCCCATTCAGGGCTGAGTCCGGTCAGAGAGCCACGGGACTCTGAGACAAACTTGTAGACGACCAACAGGCAGTCTCGGCACAGCTGGACCAGCCTGCGGCAGCACTGCAGCTCCTGGGGTGACACCACCTCGCTGCTCTTACTGAAGATGGTCTCCCACGATGAACTGGAGACCAAACGAGAGGACACACACACAGACACAGAGTGAAATGCGATTAACAGTAAAAGATTAGCATCACAATAAAATCATCAATATACACAAGTATACAGTACATCATGTGTATGCATGATGCACACACAGCTTAAGTCATATTCACTTATCATATGCACACTTGCATACACACACACAGACATGCAGGAAGACACACAGGGAGGAAGGATGAAACAAATCCAAGTACAGTTAACCCCCTTTACAACCCCGGACATACCCCTCACTGTGAGAGAGCTTCAACAACTGAGACACACAACCCAGGGGGGTACGTTTGATGTCTACCCCCTTTCACTCTTTGGGAGGCGGGGATGCTTCCTCTGAAAGAGTTCAAAACTGTGTGTGTGTGTGTGTGTGTGTGTGTGTGTGTGTGTGTGTGTGTGTGTGTGTTTCCATTCTCTTTCTAAGTCGTTTTCAAAGCCTGTTGAATTCATTGGCCACAATAGCTGCTAGGCCGTTTGATTGTTGTTAAGTCCCTTAGATAAAATATCAAACAAGAGACAGAGAATAGTTGGAGTGTGCTTTCACGGTGCACCGCTTTTCTGTTGCTGCGTGACATCGGGGCCCCCTATTGGGTTTATCCGTGTTTGGGCCGTGGCCTGTTGTAGGGAGGGGTCGGACGATAGGCTAGCAAGCTAGCTGGATCGTCCAGGCAAGCTGTAGTCAGACAAAAGCTGCATGGGGCGCAGCCTGCAAGGGGTAGCTGAGACTAGGCTAATCCTCCCAGGCCTCTACCCCTCCACCCAATCTTTTCTCTACCTTTTTTTTTTTTTACGACGTCTCATTTTCAATCACTCTCCCCTCCGCTTTTTCTCTGTCACCGGGTCTCTCCCCATCTCGCCTTCTGCTTATCATCTCCTTCATCTCTATCACCCGCTCAATCCCTTCCCCACTCTCCCTTAATTACGACTGCCAAGGAAGTAAGGGAGGAAGCAAATGGAGAGCTGTGGGCAGCGACTTCAGTTACACCCTCTGAGCCCTCTGTGTTGAGGGAAACACGGCCACTGAACAACTGAACTGTAAAGAATATGGAGAGGAAGAGATGCAAAAAGGTCACACCTTCATCACAGACGAGATGAAAAGCTACCGGCACAGCAGCTGTCTGCATGTCAGCTGTCTGCGTGTGTGTGTGTGTGTGTGTGTGTGTGTGTGTTGCTGCATTTGTAACACTGAGGCTGCTAATGTGTTCCTTTAAAGGAAGCAAAATATGTGAAAGCCAATGTGAACTACTGATGGCAAACAGTAGTTTTGTGTGTGTGTCTGCTGTTATGGGGTTTCTATATAAGCATGATCAAGTTGGCTGTCACTGCTGTGACTCATCTTGTAGGAAGCCACTTACTGTGACATCAAAAATGTAGAAAAATATGAAAGCCAAATGAAAACCTCAAAGTATTTGAAACAAATTATAGTAAAAGTACTAAGAGGCCTTCATTCACCTCCTTCCTGCTTCCATTCCTCCCCTCTCCTTTTCTTGCTCTCACCTGTGAAAAAGCCCTGATTAACAGCCTAGATTTGTGACCTTAATTTACACCCCGTCTCCGAAGAGTAACATGTTTCTTTCATCCCCAGGAGCTTTCAAGAAAGTGCAGCGGGGTCTGGTTGGTCTGTCACTCATTCTCTGTCATTCAGCTGCAGCTGCTTCCCTCGTCATACTGAATAAAAATCGCAAATTGTCCGTGCTGTCACTGAAAATGATATATTGACGAACACTGGGCTTAAGGACACAGGGAGATTGCGTGGTGCGTGAACTTCTAGTTATGGAGACGAAATAGTGGCGGTAATTGGCCGGCAGTGTGATCACTTGTTTGTGTTGAATTAAAAACATAAGTGTCCATGAACGTCTCTATTTCCTCCAAGGGTATTCTTTCTGACTCTAATTTTGTCTTGGTAGGTTGGTCTTGATTTAAGTCACCAATTACAGTTAAACATATTTAAATTTCTTTGCTTTCCTCTCTCCATGTTGGCAGGCTTCTCGCCCCACCTTGGATTGTGATGTGGTCAAATGACGCTTACGAACTAGTTCGTTTCAAGTATACCCCAGCCACTTCATTCTCACCCTAACTCAGCTCACAACCTGGCAACTGGCAACTGGCCTACCCGGTGTTCAAGAAGCAGTTCCACAGGCCCTGGCCATGACTCCAGAGAAGCCGGTTGAAGACGCGGTTAAAGAGCCGGTAGAGGTGGAGACTTTCTACGTCCGGCTCCCTCCAGATCCGTTGCAGTGCTGAGCGTACATTGGTACGCACAATGTCCAACACCTGAGTGACAGAGAAAGTGAGAAGGAGATGGGGGGGGAAACAGAGGGGGAAAAAGTTTTAAACCAAGCATGTGATAATAAAGGGAATGAATGCTAAATTACATAATGCAACAGCATTTCTGAATTGATATGCATGAGTTGGCATTTATTTCAACTGTAAGATGTTTTTCTCTTTTTTATCTTACCTTAAAACTAGCAATCCCAAAGGCTAATGCATTCACTCAGTAAGCACACATACAGTACACATATAGTATATGAACAAACACATCCTGATCCTAATTTAATCAGACCATACACATATGTAGTGAGGATTTCAGCAGGTTTATCTCTGCATTTGTGTTAAAGCATGCACAGCCATACAGCCTGTGTGTGTGTGTGTGTGTGTGTGTGTTTGTGTGTGTGTGTGTGTGTGTGTGTGTGTGTGTGTGTGTGTGTGTGTGTGTGTGTGTGTGTGTGTGTGTGGTAGAAGCAGGACAAAAAAAATGCTGGGGCAGACAGTGGAGAGCATGGGGGAGGACTAATTGCTGCACCGACGTCAGTCTTGGAGAGAAGGTGTCAGAAGTTCCCAGGCGGTCTGAGGACACCTACGCCAGCCTTCCATCTTCCCTTCTTCGTTTTCCTCCTCCCTACCCACCTCACTGCCTTCTCTTCCTCCCCTTTTCTTTCTCTTTTCACCCCGCTCAGAGTGCAGTGCTGTGGCTCTTTTGACTTTGATTCCTCGCTCCTCATTACTGACGTGCCCGTCTGACTGTGTGTGCGTGCATGTGTGTTTGCGATGCGAAGAGGCAAGATTTCCCTACAGCAATATAAGGCGAGCGTGACACGCATACACACTCAGACAAACGGATAGATGAGTAAACACACACACAGATATGTTTTGGTATGGTAATCAGATGGCAGAGCAGTGGGTGCTACATTCCTGACCTCTGCCTGCTGCTCATTAGGCTGCTCCACTCCAAATAAAAAACATTGGCTCGCTACGCCACAGCCCACAACACAGCAGAAAGCAGCGGCTGAGAGATCACATCATTACTGACACGCCTACTGGATGCCATTTCACGTCTTGTCCCCTCTTCTGTTTTGTTTACATCCTATTTGGTGTCTCTTCCTCTCGCTGTCTGACATGATAATGATCTACATGCATGTCTTTTTTCTTTAAAGTTTGATTTGGGTATTATCTTCGTATTTTAAAAGTTGTTCAAAAGCATTCAAAGGAATAGGTAGGAGCGGTGACATTTTCTCCAGTTTTAACAACGTCCACTCTATACAGGGTGACAGTATAGACTGTGTGGGAGCATGGGCGAAGGCAGGACATTTATACAGGTGTCAAAGGATAAATGTGACCCATTTTTAAGATTTATTAAAAATAATAACTAGATGCAGCTCAGGTTTTCTCACTTACACGTTAGCTCTTTATCTTTGTCAAACACACATACCTGCCAGATTTGTACAGTTGGGGGCATGTTAATCTCTGCAGCTCAATGCCACATTTCCACCAGCCTTTCCTCGTTTTCTATTACGAAAGTCCTCTAATTTTTCTCTTCTTTGTTGAATTGTTAATCATTGTCTGTCGGGGGTTATGATCTAGTTAGGAAGCAGTGACTGCTTATCCAGATTCTAGCAAATGTGGTGGTAACAGGTTTGAAATAATCAGGTGACCCTAAACGTCTCATGAATCAGTTCAGGAGTTAAAAAGTTTAGACTGATGATCTGCTGAGCATTGGTAGCTACCGAAGAAATTAAGCCAAACTGTCCTCTATTTCTTTTGAGGGGCAAGTCAGAGGTAAATTGGCTCAGATATCTTGCAATCTGATTCCAGCATAGGACTTACCTTCCGCTGTTTGGTAGAGTCCAGCTTCACTAGCCAATAGGAGGCCACCTTTGATTTGTGGTATTTCCAGTTGTCTAGGATCTGTGAAAGAGAAGTCAGGGTTAAAAAAAGGAAAAACATGCACAAAACATGTTTTTAAAACAGACTTCCTTTAAAAAGTAGAACAACAATCAAGCAACACCCTCAGTATTTTAAAGATCTTTCATTTTGAACCAATAAACAAACACTGCAGGTCTACTCCTCTGTAATTGTATTACATCTACTGTTTCCCACCAGTCCTCTGTCAAAACCCAGGGTAACAACAATAAAAACAAATAAGACTAGAAAGATGCCCAGATGGAGTGCAGTTAAACTTTAGTACTTTAAATTTATATTTTATAACTATAAGAATGTGCGGACAAAGTCTAGAGCTCATTCCCACCGTATCACATTCAACCTTTCAGACATTCTTTCACACCTCAGCCCAGACATGGATTCTGTAACATTGCTGGGTTCATCTGTTTACGTCATTGATTTTGGCTTTCACACAGGTCGCCATTATAGAAAAGTTCCATGTTCGAACATAACAGGACCACTAAGGATAGAGCTGCAATGCTTGTGCGAATTTTGGCATCTGGCACGTGATACTCAGCAACACAGGAAATATAGTGTAAAAGGGGAGAGATTGTTTACTGCAGCACATCCGTTTGGTGTCTTGTCATTTTGCCTTCAGTGTGTACTGAGAGTAGTTCTGCAATCAGACCAATTGCCAGACAGTTTTACAAAACTACTACTAAATCTCCCGCTTCAATGATGAGGCAGAGAATTTAAAGCGACACTATGAAACTTTTAGCGCAAGCTGTAGTTCCAATGAGACAACCTAGGGGGACCGAAGCGGGAAAAGTTACATAATGTTGCTTTAAAGCATCGCTTTAATTTAATTTCTCATGACTAGTTTGGATGCTATACGCAAAACCTTGTTTTGTACTTCTACTGGAACATGAGTACTTTTGTTTATATTTGAGCCAAAACAACTATGTAAATGTTGAGCTCTGTGGAAAAAAAATTACTTGAGGTAATTTTCAAAATGATGTGTAAAATGTGGCGAGCATTTACAGAATACAGTGCTTGTCTGGTTTTTTTTTTTTTTCGTAGCACAACTCAGGAATAACAGGGATAAAAAAATCAAGTCATGATCTTTGGTACATAAGCAGAAAAACCCTATGTTTTGTAGGTGTGTCAAAAATCCTTGGGGCATGTATCGTTACGCTCAAAAGCTGTGCTGGATATTCCCATGCACTTGCTGCTAGTGCCAACATCATTGTGTACCTACAGGCACTGTTATTGTTGCTCTGTTGACTTAGTCTACTTCTACCCACTGGTGCACATAAACCTCTCACGTAGCATTTTAAATTCCCTTGCAAACAGTGCTCCCATTGGGAGGCTCCAGTGTAAACTTTGTTTACTCACACACAGACACGCACACACAAAAAAACTATCCGCAAGGATTCACAGATACAGAGCTGAGGTATACACTGAACACTTGTGTTCGCTTTCCAGAAAGTTTCTTATTTGCTTGTTTAGCATTCTTTCTCAATAAGAACCTTATGAACCTCGTGTGGTAAGACGTACGCCCGTTTGTCACATTTGTTTTGTACGTACACAGATTACCCTCAATTAAAGCACGACAAAACATACTCCTTACATTTCACCTTTCAATGGTTCCAAAAAGGCAGGTTTTGAGTGAAAGATAAAAAAGCCAATTAGTGGGATGGAAACACACCATTAGCCCAATTAGACCTATACTTTAACGTGGAAAACATAAATTGTTTTCATGTGAACACTCCTTTCTCTCTTGAGGCAAAGAGAGAACAGTGCAGGTGCAACTGCTCAGCTGCGTTTCCATGGCGCTCTCATTAGGGTTTGTTAACAGTACAGGTGTGCTGGTAATTGTCTCTCACGACCCTGACACACCCAGATGTCACGCACACACATAAACAGTTTTTGCTGTTCTTGTGTGGACATTGTATGGGCTCACATTAATTACTTGGTGGCTTGCCCTTACTTAACCTTGATCATAACAACTACACGCTTTACACGCTCACCCTTACATACCTATGAACGTAACTGAATATTAGCAATAAATTTTTTATAATTACGTCAATGTTAATATTAAGGATCTTATGTGCATTACAACAACAATCTATTAACATGTTATCATGTGTCATTTTGACAATTCCAAATTATGTTTGAAAGGTTATAATGGTTCAGTGCAAGATTTTGCATGTAAAGATTTTAGGGCTGCCCCCAAAACATCAATGACCTTAATCATTAGTCGAGAAGCTGCCAAATCATTTTGTCAGTTGAAAAACTGCCTCTCTTTTTTTTTTCCTTTGGAGACATCATTGTACACAGAGATACGCAGGACTGGAAGGCTTTTTGCCACCCAGCTACTTTAATTGGCTAGTAGCCATTTTCTTCATGTATACTTCTCATGTAGCCAACTAAGAACTTTTTTTTTCCCTCCATTAAACATGTAGTTTTGGTGGTATTTCTGTCATTAGTCAGCCTGGTGAAGACAGTCTGGCTGGCTGCTGCTTTTTCAGCAGCGCATGAGCTGTGGTGCTGAACAGCCGGCTGGTTCTGAGGACAGCGATGGCCATAACGAGTCAGTGTGAAGTGGACGGATGAACGCTTTCATAGTGCTTTTGTGCCGCTGATGTGTTTTGCTTCTGGTGTGAGTTGAAGGTGCCTCTCTTTAGATTTCTTTCTTATTGCGTTGACAAAATGCAATATCCATTTCAGCTTTTGTTATTGGAAAAACTTTCCATAAACTAAATAAAGACGTTTGGAAAATTAATGTATTAAACTGCACACACACCGCAATACAGTAACACAGAGTTTTGGTTTCTTAAAGTGGGTGTTATATCTGCTAGTATTAGTATATAATAGTAGCTAGTTAACTAATACCTATTATTGAATTCTTGGGCAGCCTGCATCCTGTGCAGCAGTGCATGCATAATAAATGTAATTTACATCCATTAACCCAGGATAATACTGTCGACCATATGAACCAATTCTTTTATACAGTAGCATTTTACAGAAACATCAATTTAAGCAAGAGCTTTTGCAATAGCACAAACACAAGTGCAAAGACGCATACAAATGGAAGGACACAGAGATCTGACCAGAAATAGAGGAGGCACTGATTAATACAAAGGAGCAGTGGGGAATAGCGCGCGGCTGCAAACTGACCGACAGGTTGTCACTGGGGTCGTTTGAAAGACAATGGGAGCCAAGCCAGAGCGGACAGGCTATTGTGGAGAGAGGCAAGGAGGTCACTTTTAGTTAGGCTGCAGAGTGACCGCACCTGGCCACAGAGGGGGCTCTGGGAATAAAGTGGGCCCGGATTTCTGGTCAATACTTGTTCACTCCCACTTTCTTTTTCCTTGTTAATTTCAGTCTTTTTCTTAGGTTACTATTTGGTGTATTTTGGCCTTAACAGAGCCGGGAGGGACAACTGAGTGAGATTCAACGCTTTTGGGAGAGGAGAAGGAGACACACCTGGCGGAGAGCTGCTTTTTCTGAATAATTTTGATTCACACAAAATACAGATTAATACATTATTTTTTTAATAACATAATCCACACACAAATACAATAGAAATAGTGCACCAACCTCATCCAGAACAGCCTCTGCCTCCTCCTCAGTTTTGCCTGGAAACCTGATCCTCATGGCGGTGAGTACGGCCAGAGTCTGACGCACCAGCTCGGCCTCCTGCTCTTTGCTCCTTAGGTTTATCAGCGGATCGCCCTACGCACACACACAGGTGGAGCGAAACCAAATGAGAATACAGATACTAAGCAATATTAAGCAAAAAGGTTTCCCTTTAACACTGTTTTTGGAGCAAAGTAGATTTAATTACTTAAAGGGCTGCAATTAAGAATTGTTTTCATTATTAATTACCTATAAATGAATGGTATTTTCTAGTGGCAATAAAGGCAAATTGACTTTTATGTGTCAGAGAACATTTGATTAATACTAATTTATGTAGGGGGCTTCTCCAAATCACCTAGGCACAAGAGAGTATTAAGGTACATTAGCACTGCACAGTGTTTGTTAACATGTCCAAACAATGTAAGCAGGGTGTACGGTGTAACTACTGTATTATGAATATTAGTCATTATTATCAGGGGGCATTTAACATTTCACTGGCATTTAATGAACAGGCATTGTTGTCCTGAGTGATAATTCATTTATAATCCTGCTGCCACCTATTATCATTATTTTCTTTACATAGCAGTTAAAACAGAGCAGTATCAGTAACATGCATCATGCTATATATGAAATTAACCTCCTTATTTAATGCTGTACCAGAATGTACTTGTCACCATGTGTGTAATTCCCATGGGAAAGTCAAGTGTGCAAGACACTAAAAAAAATAGGAAAAGATAGGAAGATTCTCCTGTCATTTCTGGTGTCAGGATACAAGATTACAATTGATGCACTCCATGGCCTTTTCTGTGCAAAGGTTTTCCAGTTCTATTCTCAATGTTAAAAAGTTCTGCTGCATTTCATTTTGTTCCACTATATCCAAAGCCTACCAGCATACTTGTAAAGAAGGAAGGGGAATGGAGGAGGCAGGTGGAAAGCAACAGATGGCAACATAATAGAAGACTACAGTAGGGCTATAGAGTATTGAAAGAGCTGCTTAAGAGATTCCTAGTGGGCCAGGATACAATACATGCCACAGGAGGAGAAAAGCAACGATGGCAGAAGTAAATTTTTGCATCAGACTTTGGTGAAATAGAATTGAAAAATGATTCTTAATTGTTTACTTTAAACCTACTCAGAGTAGTGGATCAGCAGAGGATTGCCACAATGAGCAATGTGACCACTTTACTAAATAGAATTCTGTATACTTTTCTGTGACTGACAACTTATATGACACATTCTGAATGTAAAAGGTAAATCCCACTTTGTGTGTGTGTTGAGTATCTTACTATGTTGGAGTGGATGGTCCCCAGGCTGTTGCTGTGAGGCACACGGTGGGCGGAGCCACTGCGGCTTAGCGAGTGAGAGCGCAGCGTGGCGGAGCTCGGCCTGATGAGGTGAGTGGCCATGGGAACTGTGGGCGAAGGCCTGGTGGACAATGCCCGCACCTCATTGGGCGACGAGAGGGAGGCAATGGAGCGAGGGCAGGAGATGGAGCGCCTGATTGGACCAGAAAGTGTTGGGGAAGCAGAGGGGGCGGGGCTGGGTTTGAGCGACTTGATTGGAGGTTTCCAGTGCATGCGACCTGCAGGGAAACAGAGAGGGAAAGGGAGGGGGGAGGAACACTGACTCACTGTCACAATTCAATTTCTTTTCTTCCCTGATCCTGTCTCAGTGCCCCAGTCACTGTCAAGCTCTCCTCTCTGGTTTCCATCCGTTGCCGGGTGGCTTTGGAGATGAAGTGTGACTTTAAAATTCCCGCTCTGGCACACTGGCCCAGTGTGTGTGTGTTATTATGACCGCAGCATGTGTAGTGGAAACCAAAAACTAAACAGTAGTCCTGTCTGGTTTGGGGATGGATTAAAGAGCAGCTTTCTCTCAGACACACACACACACACACACACACACACACACACAGTAATAAAGCTGAAAACCCATACTAACACTCTCCGTCACGCTTGAAACTCCTCCAGATTGTCTACCAGCCAGTGTATTAGTGTGTTTTCTATTCGTGCAGCGTGTGTGTGTCTGACATCAAGTTTGCACACAAGTGATCGTAAGTGTCTCTCTTTTTTGTGTGTGCTGCCGAACCTTCCGAGGTTTGGATATTTTGCCAAATGAGAGCATTATGGGGCTTAGGCCTAGCAGCCCTTTGTGGCTTGGTATAGAGTAGGGCTTGGCAGGGTTGCTGTCTCTCTCTGCACAAGCACATATACACACACACACACACATATCCAAAAGTTGGGCTTTTTGATGGCTTTGTCCCTTATTTTGTGACAAATAGAATGAGCTCCTCTCTATTGAGCAGTTAAAACTGGCAGCCCATAATGCAGCGAGAATTTTTTTCTTTCCAAGGTCGGCACATAGACTGCTGTGAAAGGTGCCCTCTTCAGAGAGTTGAAAGTGAGTTGATGTATGTGACTTATGCGAAATAGTGGGAATGCTTAAGACTTATCACTCTCACTATAAAGCGGGGAATATTTCAGCATTAAGCTCAAGGTGTTTTCAAGGTAAAGGTGTTTCTTTCTCCCTTTTTCTTTCAATCAAATTCTTTTTTCTTTGTCGTCACCTTCTATTCAGTGGAACTGCCCTGTTCAAGATACTTTCCTTAAGTGCTTTTCAGTGCTCTGTGTGTGTGTGTGTGTGTGTGTGTGTGTGTGTGTGTGTGTGTGTGTGTGTGTGTGTGTGTGTGTGTGTGTGTGTGTGTCTGTCTGTCTGTGTGCGTGTGCGTGCCCGGGTGCTTTTGTGTGCTTGTGTGTGTCCAGCAGTGTGTACCTAGAACACTCCTTTACTTCAGCAACAAATAGACACTTTTCACGCGTCACAGACTAGTATCAACCTACTTACACTTTAATTAAAATCCAAGGACCTATTACCATTTTATCACATCAATTAGGCACATTAATACTAGCGGGCTGATGAACATCTGTAATGTCGCCCCTGCTGTCTCACATCATCACAACCTGTACCACACTACTGCTGGAGACTGTGTGTGTGTGTGTGTGTGTGTGTGCGTGCGCACAGTAGGAACTGATCAAAGCAAAACTCTCAGCATATGTATTTAAAAAAGTGTGTGTGCATGTATATGGAAATGTGTTCTGTACAACTATGAATATTTTTCAAACTGTATAACCATGAAAAGAGTACCAGGCTGGAGCGTATGTCATGTGCTTGTAGCATCACAGCATCAATTACAATTTCCTTATGCATCATTATATACAGTACATTCCCAATCGCTATCTCTCCTGCCTGCACTTCGTTCGTTCTGTCATAGTCCGATAAGATGGAAATGGACACAAATGCTGAGACAGAAATATTAAAAATGTGTATATGTGTTGGTGTCTCACTGTGCACATTTACATAATGACGCTGTAATCAGATGGAAGGTTTTAGCTAAAGAACAAAGAAATTAACAAACAGGGCAGGAGGAAAGAGAACAATCAAAATGAGGAGAAAGGAAGCAAAAAATAAATACAAAGTAAACAAGAAAGCAAACAAAGCAAGAAAAAGAGATTGCAGGAAACAACATCCCTGTCAAACCCCCACGCCCTGGCTTCCTTATGAAGACAATTTTATACATCCTGCTGCTTTACCTGAGCGCTCAGCCAAATTCTTCTCCTTGCTCTCCCCAAGGTCGTAGGAAACTTTCTTCTCCCTCTTCTCACCTCCTCTTCCTCCTCCGGCTCTCCTCCTCTCCTCCTCTACTTCTTCGTCTGAGGAGGAGCAGGAGTCATCACCGCTGCTGCCGCTGGTGAAGTCGGCCAGGTAGTCCGGTCGTTGACGCCTTGGTGTCTGACTGGATTCTGGCATGGCGGTCATGGGCTGGCGGGGACAAAAACAGACACATAGATATGCATGAGACATACAGCCGAATGTGCACACATAGATCCATATATTCTACAGTATATATATACATACACATCGTGCTCTTTCTCTCCCTCACATACACTTTTAACTTCATGGGATCTTTTACTAACTGCATTCACTTCCTAGCCCTACACAATCCAAAATGACCTCATTTTTATGAAATGTCATCCTTCCAAAGGTCTAAACTCAAACAGCATCTCACAAGGACATAAGTACGTGAGTAAGCATACACACACATACACACACACACACATATATATAAAAACATTGAGATGTTGTCAACCTCCCTCAGCCTCTCCTCACCCTCAGCCCATTACCATCTGTCACTGGGAGACCTGCTGGTGACACGCTAGCCCACGTGTGTATGTTTGCTTGAAGGCTCATTATGCGCAGATATACAATTATACATGCACTACTTTATAAGCCTGGCTGTAACTATGAACAGGAACACGAGTCATTGTACATTTAACAAATTTGACCTGATTGGTTGATATGTAAAAGTTTAATTCAAAGTATAAGTTTCAAAGTTTCTTTAAGTATTAAATGTTTAACATATATGTGTAAATGACACAATGTAATTGCAACTGTGATGCTTTAATTCTGAAACAGGTTGCTTCTTGTCTTTAATATCTATTTGGGCGATAACCAAAACTACAAGTGGCTGACTTCTGCACATGTGAAATCATGATCTGTATCAGCCCTAAAACACAAACATTTTTTATTTTGTTTTAGCAAAGAGTTCATTAAGTTGAGTCTTGTCTATTTCACATCCTGGAAGGGGACACGCTTAGCATTAATATAGCATTTATACATCTGTTATTCAGCAGTTAGCTCGGGCAGTGCTGTCAGGCCACCCAAATTTATGGGCAGGAAGTGATCACAAGGCTTACACAGTCACCGCTGGGTAGCTGTGCGGGTGAGTGATAGAGGAGGATAGAGACAGAGAGAGATTAAATACATGAGAGGAGAATAAAAGGGAAGATGGGAACATCAGATTGATGGGGAGAGAAATAAAAAGGAGGAAAAGGTGAATCTTAGTATGGGAGTGGAGAGAAACAGAGAGGAGGCTTTGAATAGACGGAGCCAACGGAAATGAGCACAGAGAGAGAGAAAAGGAGACAGGAACAGACGGCAGATAAACACTGGAGAGCAAGACAAAGAGAGGGCCAGACACTGAACAGATGAAGAGAGAGAGAGAGAGAGGGAGAAAGTTTGGATGATGGAGTGAGAGTGGCTGGCTAAAATCACACTAAATGGTGAGCTGTGGAGAAAGGTGCATGCAGAGGCCAACACCACAAGGAACAAAATGTAATCAGGTCCATATAGTCAGAAAGGTAGGAGTGAAAAACACTAAATAAGAGGAAAAAGAGGAAGGAAACTTAAAGGCACTTGCTAGCTCTCCCCCTATTTTACTTCCTGCCTTCCTTGCTCTCGACCACTCGTCCTCTGCGTCTGAACATGTCCTCAGCGATAACAAACCATAGCGGCCCTTCCTTCCCTAAAATCCTGTCTCAGTCCTCTATTCTAGCTTTCGCAGACTCGCTGGTTCAGTTTTACCAGATGGCTTGCGAGCGCTACACCCAAAGGAGTGAATCTATCCGTCACAGCTCTTTCTTTCCACTGCTCTCAATGTCTTTTTCAGCACACTCGGCAACATCGAAACTGATGGGGTCCAAATTAATTTGGACAACAGTGATTGCGTCTGAACAAGTCCTTATTCCAGCTAAGGCCTCTCTAATGCAGCACTGAACTGCCCTGTCGAGTCCCTAACTCACTCTTTGAGTGTTCCAGCCAATTTAGCCCTTGAGTGAGGGATGGATGTAGATGTGCAGAGAGAGAGAGAAAAGGGATGGAGGTGAAGTGAGGGGAGTGAAGCAAGGTGATGGAGGGAGTAATGTGCTGTCGTGGGAAATTGAGGGGGCGTATAGGTGTATGTGACAGAGGGAGAGAGCGAAAGAGAGGGAGATGGACAGAAAGAAAGATAGCACGGAGAGAGCGACAGAGACAGCCTGACAGCTGTCCCCTAGGGGAGTTAGGTCTTTTCTTTGGGCCTTTTTCTGATTCTTTTCTTTCTCGCCTAAACCCGCTACCCCCCTCTTTATTTTTCTGAATCACATCCTATATGCTTTCTGTGGGCATCTGCCTACCTGCCTCTCCCCTCCCTCTCTCTTTCTTTCTCCCTGACACTCTTCTTTGCACTTTTTCTTAGTTCCCTAGAGGCTATGGCCCTTATTCTCCCAACGTCTTTCTCACTCTCACCCACCTTAGGGCCTCGTTGCCTGGAGGATTTGCCCATCAGCTTCTCGTCGTCCAGTTCACATTGCTCCAGCAGATCCAAAATGTCCTCCTCCTACACCCCAACACATACCGAAAACAAAAGGTAAATTAGAATATGCTAAAGGTGATGATTTATGTTACACCAGGGAACATACAGTATCAAGCATCAGCAAAGACTAAAAGAGTAGTTGAATCTTGATGATACACTGATAAGGAATAATTCAATTTGTCATATCTGTAATTACTTTGAAGTCAAAACGAGGTGTAAGAAAATAAGAAACTTCAATTATTAAAAAAGGGGGGGAAGGATGAAAAAGTTTGACTTCACAGGCATATGCACCTTATCTAGGGATTAGAAAAAAAAGACCCTGGCTGAACATGCATTGCTATTTGGCAGCGCTCATAGAGGCTGAATTTGGAAAAGGAAGAGTCACGGCCATGGCCAATATGCTGGGGCCCTGTCCATTTGGCCGTAGCTGAAATGCAAGCAAAGGTGATTAATGTTGCTTCACGGCCGGGACATGAAAAGCTCCTACTTGACGCTCAAATACAGATAAAAAGTAATTGTTTTCTCTCAGATTAGCCATCAAGCTGCTTTCTGGGGCCCGTAAAAAGGACACAGTGCCCCTGGCTCTCTGTGTTGTGCATGAACATTTGTATGCGTACATGTATGTGTACAGTGGCATACTTCCATGTCTACAAGACTTATAGTACGCATACATGGGTTTTTTCTAAATGATGCTTTTCTGTTGTGTCTTTTTAGTTTATATATACCTGTTTATGTGACTATGCAATCGTTTATGTGTGTGATGTTGTGGTAACTTGTATGTGTCAGCCTGAACAGGGTTGGGAAGAACTTTTTCTTGTTGTAGCCTGATCAAACCGTTCAGGCAGTATTAAGTAATGTGGCCTGGGTTGAAAAATATGTATGTCAGCTGTCTCCTGCAGTATTCGTCCCCAAGATTGCAGCTGCTAATATGTCTCGAGAGAACCCCAGCAGGTATAAGAAAAAAAGTTTTACAAAAAAACATATTGTGCCCAGCCATTTATTATTCATTATAGGATAGGCTGCTGTAACATAGTATGCACTAAATTGATTGTATAAGAGCTAACAACCAAACTTTGAAATGTTTATGTTGATTAACCCTGATAATTAAGCACTTTGCCTTACTTTAAAGAATGTATTTAGAAATGAAGGGCATTTTTACTAGGCCCACATAATATGGAGCTGCCTGTTACAGTACCTTGCTATTGCCAATGATCTCAGCTCATAAACTATATGGTCAAAACAAAGTACTTTTTTGGCACTGGTGGACCATGTGTGTCCTGTCCAGCAAACTTTTGTATTTTTATCCATTTATGTTAAAACAGCCGTAATTTATTTATAGTGCTGGCAGCTTCTACCTTGACATTCTCTGACTCTCTCATATTTCTTGGCTGTTTGACAGATGACGCTGTCTTGTCCATTTCTGTGGTTAGGAATTTACTTCCTCCCATCGTAAAAAAACAAAACAAAAAAAAAACACATACCCCTGAGCCAGAAGAAAACTTCTGTACTGTAGGTAAAACTGGGCTTATTCTTTTAGATGGAAAAAAAACCTCAGGACTCCTCTCATTTCTACTTCAAAGTAAGGACTGGCTTTGTGGAGAGAGGATAGACAGTGACACTTCTTCTCCCACTGTTCAGCATAAAAATATATTCCAATTTTAAAAAGATTCTTACATAACAAACTGCAGTTGTAAAAAAGAGCAGGCACTATTACTTTGGATGCCTGTAGATGGTGCAGATCTTTAGTTCTGAATTTCTGCTGTTGAATTCAAAATTGAATTGAATTGAATTGAATTGAATAACGGCGGGATAAATGAGTCTTGCGCCCGACGCAAATCTGAAATGGGTTGGTCTGAAGTAGCTAGGTGTGGTTTGGGCCTAATGTGCAATAAACCAATCAGAGCGTCATCTCACATTCCCTTTAAGAGCAGGCGCGCTTGTTCCATGGCGGATTGCTATTATAACGGCGGATTTGCCTGGCACACGTCAGCGGGAGCTGTCCGAGATGTGGCAAAGTAATAAATGCCCGTCTTGGCCGGGTGGCGAAGTTGCTGCGGCCTCTCGGGCGCATCTCCACAAGTCTGGAGAGGATTGCTGCAGCCATGGAGCGTGGGCCTCCAAACGCACCACCTGCTCCTGTTGTGCCCCTTCCTCCACTCCCCACTCCATCTCCGTCCACCCACTCCACCAGGAGTGTCCAATCCCACCGTAGTTCAACATCACATCTCCTTAATTCCTCTAATATTTCTTCATTTATGTCATCAACACATCCATGATTCATGGAAATGTTGTGTAAAACACAACAAGCCACAAAGAATGCTGCGACTTTTTGAGGACTGTACTGTAAAGTGACTGATCTATCCAAACACCTGAAGCGCATTTTCAGTAATATTTTTCTTTGTAATTATGTATGGTTTGCAAAAATGGAAACTGCTGCGTCCATGTAGATGAGAGAAGTGTATGCGCGTTGTGCACACGCTACATTATGGCCAAGCATGCGCCCCTAAAATAGCATCTGAATAAGGCGCCACTGACTTTAGACCAGGTTTTTCTTGGTCAGTGGTCAACTGTTTTCTGAAACTGCAAAATAGCACCAGGTAACGTTTGCGCCGGAACACGCCTCCTCTTTTCGCTGAACCGCCCCCGGGAGCGCAAATACATTCTCTAATTTACCGACGTACGTCTGTGGAGGGAAAAGTCCGCTGTGCGTTGGGTGCAAAATAGGAATGATACATGCGTCGGTGTACAAAGGCAATTGCGCTGATTGCAAGATAGGGCCCAGTCTATTGGATGATACTGGCTGGTCTTGGTTTCAGGCGCTTCACATCAGTAATGTGTTGTTTTATCTCCAGCATAAACTCCAGCTAAAAAGCTATTTACTGTTTTCAAAACAGACTACTTCCACACCCTTACGAATCTTTATATCCCTCTGCTTAATGTCCAGAGCTTGCAGACCACTTTGACAGGAACTGCACTGACTGTGAAGTGCTCCCACACACTTGTGTACTTCTGCTCTTTTATTATACTGGCAGAGCGCTACAGGCCGGCTGAGCATGCACCTGCTCAACAATATTTCTTTGTTTTCAGTATCCATGTGACAAAAATGGAGGAATGGGAATACATCATTACATGTCATTTAGCCAATGCTTTTATCCAAATCAACATACAGTTGCTATACTGTATATCAGACACATTGGTTGATGTATCACGGTGGGAATTGAACCCAGATCTCCCATACTAAAGGCACGTGTCATATCCACTGTGCCATCACCACCACATCAGCTGAAAACAGCTAGCTAACATAGATAGCTAACAAAACTAACAATTTGATGCATACCTGTCATCCTAACTGTGATGGAAGTGGGGAGAAGGGTGATGCAAACCCTGTACAAACCAGTGTAACCCGTGGGTGTGTTGTCTGTCGCACAGCAATGAAGCCAGGCTCTGCAATGCATCACCATGTTATCGCTAGGATTAGAACACGTTTTATTTATTTTGATAGTGTGACAGTCCATGACATTTTTCAATTCATGGCCCAGAGAAGCCCACAAAGGCAGCAAACACGAGTCAGGTTGGTACCATGTCCGTCAGATTTGACAGATATGTTAAAGGCATGCTGGCAAATGACCTTTGGCCTCTTGCAACAGATAATACTAGCCAAACAGGCAATGCACGTCAAATGATGACTTATAGATCCCTACAGGGTTATAGACCAAAGCACTGTGACTGGAGCACAAAATTAAAGGCTTTGGTTAATCATAAGAGCATCAATTGTTATGTTTAGGTCAAAACATTTAGCTACAGTTTAAAATGGTTAGGTTTAGGTAAAGATTAGAGATGTCTGGTATTAAAAGTTTAGCGCTAATGCTAACATTAGCTAATTTCCTAACAAGTTAAAAAAAGCTGTGCTTTGTGAGCAGATAAAAGTTAAAGGCAAAACAAGTACTGGTACTTGAACAGGCAACTTGAATTACTTGAATAGGCAACAATAGCACTCAAACTCATGCAGGCTATAAATAAGCTAAACTCTGTGTCACTGTTTGAGGTCAATGACAGTGACGACACAAAAGCAAAACTGAGGTCCACAAACAAACCACCTGATGAAATCAAGAAATGTAACTGAAATAACGTTTTATTCTTCCCTGGCATGCTAAATAAATCATATTCAAATTCAGAAACGTCCTTACTTTACCATACATTTCCAAGATCTCTCAGAAGTAATTATTATAGTATGTCCCTTAATGAGGACAGTCCAGTTGTCACTCATGATCATGTTAAGATAGCAAACTCTAGAGTGTCCTTTGTTCGTATTATCTCTCCCACTTCCTACTTTGAACGAGAGCCATATCTTTGTGTTGACTAAATTAAACTAACCTCGGCCTGCTGTACGACTCTGTTTGATCTTTGATTGACATCTCTATTAAAAATATCTGCAGATTTCCCTTTTGAAAGGACACAATAACGTTCTGAAAAACATACTGCGAGGAGCTAGAGGCTGTTGAGGTAGGTTAGTTTCTTCAAAAGCTGCAATAGTTGCATATGACATCTCCTCCCAATGCTTTCATATGAATTTGTAACGTCAATACTACTGCCAAAAATATCCATATTCAGTACTCACTGTTATTATTCAGTGGCCAAAAGCAGTACATTTTCTGTGTTTCAATATCCCACAATGCCTTACTCTGTCTTTTTGATGAATTGATTAGTTCTTTCTGAATATATAACCAGAATTGAAAACAGAAAATGTCCTCTGTTGCTTTTTTTTTTTGTACTTGACTCAAATCATCCAAAGTGTGTTTATAATAGGAGTCTGTGACAAGTATTTCACAAAAAACAAAAGTGACAAAAAGACTAACAGCATCTCAGTCATTTACTATGACTATATTTCTCATCCTTCTCATCACCATTTAAACACTACACATTCCCTCTCTCCTCCTGTCTCCAGTATAGTTGTGTATAGTAGTGTGGTATGGAAATCAACTTCTCTTCTTTGCAAAGTCTCTACATACCTTCACCTTCAAGGTTTAGCTGAAGCTACATTCCTCCTGGTAACAGAGAGGCCTTGGCATTTACATGCTGTAATGACTTCTACCCCTGCACAAACACACGTATGTCTTAGTACATGGCCAAACAAGTTTGTGTGTGCATGTGGGCGTGTAACCTCATATATATGTTGAAATGTGTATTCCTGAATCTTAATGAATAAATAATTAACCTGTAGGGAAGTACACTCAAATACGTGGGCAGCAACTGTAATCAACTTTGAAACGTCTTCACAACTAACTTTGACGGAAAGAAAGAAATTAGACAGGAAGATACAGAACGAGGACAGGGGAAACTGAAGAGTGTCTAACTGTAAAGAAACAAAAATTACATTGTTTTGAGGGATTTGATTTGCTTTTAAAAGCTCATGTACATTGTATAATAAATATTTGTAGAGAGACGGAATGAATGACAGTGGGAAAGCGAGGCGGATAGAGAAGAAGAAGGACATTCTGTCAGACGTTCTAACAAATCTGAAGGACTGCGGCACACTTTCCGCATTATTTGCACATCCTTTCTTGTCTCTGTGGGCTGAATCTTGATAGAAATGTGTGCGTGTGTTTCTTTTCTTTGGCATTTGCTTGTCCACAAGTGTCTGTATATTGTGGGTCTCTGCAGGTTTCTGTGTTTGTGTGTATGTGTGTGTGTGTGTGTGTGTGTGTGTGTGTGTGTGTGTGTGTGTGTGTGTGTGTGTGTGTGTGTGTGTGTGTGTGTGTGTGTGTGTGTGTGCGCGCCTGACAGTCTGCCACTGACGTACGTGCCTTCATTCGTTTCAGAGGATTATTCATTTCCTTTTGAAGTGAGGCAGCTCGCCCGGCAAGGAAGGTCTGAAAGGCGGCTGAGAGCAGGCTTTCATACTTCTCCAACAGCAACTTGTCGTCTGGGGGGTAAATACGCCTGTAGGCCGCAAAGACACCAAGAGAAGAAGAGTGAGGAGTGGAGAAAAAATAGCGAAGGAGGGTCATCAGTGCAGGAGAAAGGGGGTGAGAAGGGTGAGAGAAGAAATTATGAAATAGAGGAAAAAGGACAAACAGAGGTTGGGTTCACAAAGAAGCGAGTGGGAGTGATAGGGTGGAAAGAAAGAAAGAGAAGAATGGTATTGGGGTTCAGCAAAAGAGGGAAACAAAGTGAGAGGAAGAGCAGTGACAGAATTGGGAGGAAGGGAGCCGTAACAGATAAAAGGCAGAAAAAGACGAAAGGTAAGAAAAGTGTGGAGCAAGAGGGTTGTTAAAAAGATATAAAGATAAAGAACAGGAGCAAGAAAGAAATAGATAAGGAATACAAAGATCAGGAGAAGGAGAGATTGTTGAAAGAAGAGGGAGGAGTGGATGGAGTGAGACGCAGAGAGGTCGAGGCACAGCAGGTGAGAATGGTAGATGGATGGAAAAGAGAGCACACAGGGGAAACAGGTGGGGAGAATTATAAGTATTTCAATGAGAGGTGTGAAATGATGGAGAGACAAAAGAAAGGTGAGTGGCAGGATCGAAGGAGCAAGGAGAAAAGACAGACAGAAACAAAGCAATATTAATGGAGACCTTGAGTCAAGAAACTATACAAACTTCAATCCAGTCTTTTCACATGCGTAATGCATTACAGTAATGCACAACTACTTCTCACACACACACACACACACGCACACACACACACACACACACACACACCCCTCATTGAGATGTGCACTTACATTTGTCGCTGTCTTCACTAATGTGCCTATTTACACCTTCTGCATACTTTTGCTTAATTTTAACAGTGCTCAGTGTTTATGTTAGGCCTAAAGGGATTAGGGAAATGTATAAACCTCTGCCTCATAATACATCTCCAGATTGGCTTTTTGAATCAACAGGGAGTTAAAGTACAGACCTCCTTTTTTAAACACAAAGATATAATTAATGTTTATGCAGCAGCATTACATTTTCTATCAGCTTCTAAATATTGGTTACTACTGAGCTATTCACACATATCAGCCTCTCAGTTGTAGATTTTAGTGAAAGTACAATGCCAAGTAAAGTTTAACAACCATTACCATTAAAACTTTCACTGCACCCCATCTGCTATTTAACAACTTTATGCAGAGATGCTGTTCTGGGTACATCATTTCCATATTGTTGAGAAGTTGACCCAATTCTATGCATTTCTTTAGTTACTGCAGTTCAAATCAAGCAACTACTTAATGTTGAGAGACCTGCGATGAATCAATCACTGTATTACCTTCCCTTGGCACTATCCTATATGAGATTTCGTAGCTGCCATACTTTTTAACCACCTTTCAAGGTACATGGATCAGATTCTTTTCTTCCTCTTGAGAGACACTCTGAGAAATGTGGAAAAACATATCTTCATGACAGGGGGATAAACTGAATTGAACTGATAATATATGAAAAGAGCCAGAACTTGTCAATCCCCACAGAGCAACATAAATCACTTGACTGAAAAGCAAAAGGTCAACACTTTAATAGTGGGTGTTAACTGCTCCCTCTTTTTGGCACTTTCCATCGCTGAACATATGGACATTTTATTTGAGGGTGACCCTGCAATATTCTTTAAATATAATTTTAATGCTGAGGCGTATTTTCCTCCCACATGTTCTCAATTGGGCTGTGGAAAAAACGTAATATTCATGTTTTATTTACATCAGTTTAAACTACCTTTGTTTTGGTCAACAGTTTCTCTCAAGCTTCCCGATTCCAACTGTGTAAACGATGTTAAATGAACAACAACAATGGCATCAACCAGCTGGGTTTCCCTCTGATGCCACAGGGTCCTGGCTTGTCTGTAAGTGATGCAAGTTTCATCTAATAGCCAAATGTAAGTAAGTTCATTACCCGAACTCATAATGAGAAGCAGTGTGTTAATCAGACTCCAGTGCTGCGCCGGGACACCATTTGAATGCTAAGAGGTCTTTATTAGGGGTGCTCCAGACAGACCTCAGCCTGATTGATTGACTGTCTGGCTGCGTGTCTGAAAAGAGGAAGGAGGTGACAGCACTTCATGCAGGCTGGGATCAGTATTCTGTCTAGTCATTCAGTCAAGTGATGAGTCAATAAGTCACTTACACTTGGGAAGACAGCAAGAAGGGCACGTGTGTGTGTGTGTGTGTGTGTGTGTGTGTGTGTGTGTGTGTGTGTGTGTGTGTGTGTGTGTGTGTGTGTGTGTGTGTGTGTGTGTGTGTGTGTGTGTGTGTGTGTGTCGGTGCGCGTGCGTGGATAAGAGGCAAATCAAAACTTGGTGTTGCTGAGTCATGCTCTAAGGTGGATCTGCTCCATCCGTGAGGTGACTATTAAAAATTGACACGCTCAATGTTTTCCAAAGTCCCATCTGGAGTTAGAGGAGAAAAGAGTAGAGGTATGGGGGCAAGGAGCTGGAGAATGGCTGGGCAAAGTATACATGCTAATTTGAATTTCCGAAATGCTGAATATATTGTGAACAGAGGAGAGTAACAATTTGAACCTGGACATTACACACAACCTTGCATTTCCTTTCTCCCTTTCTATTTTACATATTCTCTCAGTCTTAATTTTTCCACCTCACGCTCTTTAAACATAAGGTGTTCTCTTTTGTTTGTTCTTCCTGAAGAAGCATTATTTACTCTCCTCAGAGTGTAGCGCTCTGCAGATGACCCCATAAATGTAAGTGGAGCTGGTATTGGTATAGTGGGTGGAGTTCCTGGAAAGAGAGCCCCATCTCCCCGGCTGTTTGCCTCTTCCTTACCTGTAGTTCCCCAGATGTTGCTTTTCATGCTCATCCCTGGAGATCTGCTTGCGGACCTGTGCCAGTCGCTCTTTCTAGAAATAGGAGAAAACAAGAAAAATGACAAAATCTCTCAGGTGAAAGTCACTGCCACCCTCACCTTATCTTCTATTAAGAATGGAGAAAGAATAAAGTCTTAAGGAGGGGAGAAAGATGAGGAAAATGTAGTCTCACCCAACAATACCTCATAATTAAAAGGCATTTTTCCATCTACCCTCTTATTGATATGTGAAGAAGGTATAATTGTGGAGCTCAGTTGGCCAATTTAGCATAAAGCAGAGAGGAGGGGTTCACTCCACTACTGGCACTGCAGTATCATTAAGCTCTGAGCAATATGTGCCTTCAATAGACCTGAACCTGGTCTTGCACTTCAGCCATAACAGCACTCGAACATGAGGTAGTCCCCTTTTTGAAATCTCTGCCTCTGCTCAATCTTTCCTTATTCCCACTGATTACTGCCGTGGCTGATCAAAACGCTAATCAAAGAGGATGGGAGGCGTAAAGTACTAGTAGCTGCCACTTTTTCCCATATATATATATGAGAAAAGCTCCCCCGACTCCTTCATTTCAAGGAGAAAATAATTAAATGGTATGCTTGTCTCAGAAAACTTTGACTGTGACATAAAGTAAGTAGTAAGTGAAACTGAGTTACTGCTCAGGCTTTTCTTCTCGTTTCAATCCTGAGGAAATTGTATAGCACAAACACAAATGTATCGTTTGTTTGTTTACTGAAGTGAACACGTCCTAGCCTGACAAGCCAGACCCACATCAAGATATTGGGTCTGGAAACTCACCATTGACGGGGCTCAATCCGAGGGGCGGGATAAACGGTTGTCTTTCAAATTCCCTCTGCACGCAATAGGATAGCGCTACAACCAGGCACAGCAACGAAGAAGGTAGTGAAGCTAGTTGATAGATTAAACTTTTGCCGTATCCGGTCGGCAAAACTCTGAACACATCTTCCTTTTTTAAGGATGTTTTCAGTGCCGTTGTTTTCTCAAAGAAAAGCTTTGACCAGCGTTTGGTTTTTCCAGCTCGCAAGTCAACGGAGAGTGCCTAGACCCCCATAGACTAAACACGTCCTATAAAAATAAGAATTTAAAATTTTTGT
The DNA here is from genome assembly GCF_004354835.1 of Perca flavescens. Lineage (NCBI taxonomy): Eukaryota > Metazoa > Chordata > Actinopteri > Perciformes > Percidae > Perca > Perca flavescens. The sequence goes on along the minus strand of NC_041339.1, from coordinate 20,193,904 downwards.
TTTTTACTAACTGATTGATGTGTTTTTCAAATGTCTCTGATGTGCACCTGTCCCTGAATAGCTGAAGCCGAGCCACCTTTTGTGCTAATTTTGGTGTGGCCTGAAGAGCTTAAAATGTGTCTCGTAAGTTATGATCAGGACATATGACTGTACAGCCATTGTTTTAGTTCCCAGGCTGGTTTTGAAAGTCTGGGTAGGGAAATGAATGAGTTTCGCTCTAAACTCCATTGACCATAGTCAAGATGCATCACCTTGCACAAGTGCTTAGCATCCCAGATGCTCCACTGCAGTTGGTCAGTTATAAATGTGAAGCACAGTATTGCTCAGCACACTTTTCGTAGTTAATAATAGGGTTTAAAGCAAATGGTATGGTTTATTATTTTGTTTGTGCCTTACCAGCTCTTCCCTCCTACGCTCCAGTGTATGACGTTGTTTCTCCCAGTCTGAGGAAGCAGCTGAGAGTTTCTTCATGGAGCCGTGGCCATAGAGCCGTCGCTGAGCCTCTGCCTTTTGCTGGGCCAGGTTGCGTTTCTTATCACTGGCTCTGGATCAACATAGAACAAGTAGAGTCAAAAGGAAAGGAAAGAGTGCAGCACCATTCAAGTACATTATCAAAGAATACAAAGTGTTGCAGTGCATTTTGGGGGTTTTCCCACAGAAGCTCTAACAACTGTTTGTTAATTTTTGATTATCTTTCTTTCACATGTTTAGTTGCTGTTGACAAATAAATGCACTATGACTGAAATCCTGTTGTCTTAAAGTGCTCATATTATGCTTTTTTTCTTTTTCCCTTTACTTTATTGTGTTATCTTTTTTGTACATGTTGTAAGTTTACAAAGTGAAAAAGCCCAAAGTCCACTCCAAAGGGGACTTACCATCTTCCAGAGAAAACACTGTTCACAAACTGCTCCCAACAGTTCAATTGTAGTCGAGCCTTTATTTCCGAGACAAACGTGCGTCACTTTGTAACACATGTTATGTTGCTCGCTTAGCTGCTAGCGTGGCACGCCCTCATACTCTGCTTCTGACTGGCTAGTAGTCCTTACCTAGCTGCATGTGCAACTCCCAACAAAGATGGAATAGAAGTGAGATGCCTCACTCTGTAGCTAAAACAGAGAGCTCAACACACAGGGTGAAAAGAAAACAAAAATATGGTGTTTTTGAAAATTAAACCATGTAAACCTATTCTGGTACGACCTCTAAATAAAATCATGAACCAGAAAATGAGCATAATGTGAGCACTTCAAACCATTGAAGCGCTCCTTTCTCATTTCAATTTCGTAGCCGCATACTGTAATAGTTCTTTCAGAATACACAAGACTTGTTTTATGACTACATACGTCTCAGTTAAGAACAGATGTTATCTGCAGAAAAAGGTTTTCACGAATGCTGTAAACAATGATGAAATATTGACAGCATGCAAGTCTGATGGACTGACCTGAATTTGCCTTTTCACATCATTGTGGTAGTTAAAAAAATCCCTCACAAAGCATTCAACAATACAGTAATAAAGATATAGCCGAGACACAAACAAAGTGACAACCACAGGATGAACAGGACCAGACAGTTATTTCTGAACAAGTGGTCCATTGCGGTCTGAAGAAAGGGCAATTCATTTTAGTCAATCGCTGGCCCTTTAAATTGGATATTGAGTGCTGTTGGGGGGCTGAGGTTTATCAATGTCCATGCCCGGCCGGGTCTGAATTGATCCCACGTTGATACAGTTGGTGTCTGAGCAGAGTTGAGAGCCGACCCTACCTCTACACACCACCAACCCCTCCCTTTTGGGAAGCAAAGCCATTACTATATAAGGAAAAAGTGAGCGAAGTAGAACAAAGCCCTCATTCACTCCAGCATGAACATAAGCAGTTTGTCCAGGGGGAAGAGCTCCCTGCCGCCTTTCAAGGCTCTTACGATTTATTTGTCATGAAATAATCAAATCTCCCCTTTTAATCTGTGGGAACACAGCAAAAAACAGCCATGAAACAAATCATTTTGATAAGAGATTTGCTTGTTTCGACTAAAGCTGAGCGGGAGGATGGAGTGAGTTTTTATGTGGGATAGCTGCACCATTCACCATACTTGCCCAAACTAGATCTATGGTGCTGCATGTAATTGATCCTTTGATTGGTGCGTGTGTGTGTGTGTGTGTGTGTGTGTGTGTGTGTGTGTGTGTGTGTGTGTGTGTGTGTGTGTGTGTGTGTGTGTGTGTGTGTGTGTGTGTGTGTGCTGCAGTTGTGCATGCGTGTGCCTAGTAGAGTTGAGACTATATTTAGAGCAGTAAGAGGAGGGCAAGCACAAAGAGAGAAAGAGAAAAAGAGAGCAGAGATCCAGAGGTCTGGTGTACGATGATCAATCAGTGGACAGGCTCACAGTAGCCAGGGGACAGAAAAGCATGCCAGCATACACACACACACACACACACACACACACACACACACACACACACACACACACACACACACTACATATACAAAAAATACATTACACAACAAGAATGACAGTATGTGTAACCTAGACAGGCAAACAAATACAACCGCAAAGCAAAGTAAAAACACAACACAGGAAGCTAATGTAAATATACAGAGCAGGGTAAACAATGTAGACTCTGAAATACAGATAGCAGAACTAACTGTTAGCCTGTTCCTATCACACACACACACACACACACACAGTTTGTCTAATTGAAGGGTGCGCAAAGCGCACAGTAGAAGCATAGCTCTGTACATCGGCCATTATCTGTCTTTCTATCCACCACAGCACCAACACACAAATTTACTTAGAAGAGCAATTTTTTGTCCACAGCTCAAACCTTTTAGTTATGACAAAACAAGATGAGGGCTGAATTGTGCCGTGCATCAAAGCAATTCCAAAGCTGCCAAATAAAGAAACTGAAAGAATTGATCGAAATCTTTAAACATTCAGGGCCCTGTAAAGCAAAATTTGACGTGAGTTTTGCTTGCCTTTGTTCATGAAGCTTAATGGGCCCCTAGATGCAATGTATGTGTGTCTTTCTGCGAGTGTGTGTATGTCCGTGGTGGAGAACAGTACCGAATGTTGAGGAGTTTAAGAGCATTGAGCAGCACCCCTTTCTTCACGTCGTAATCAATCTTCTGATCGGTCCCAAAGCTCGGAGCTCGATTGATCTGCCAGAGAGGAGAGAAGAGCAGAGAAACATTCAAAGAATATTCTGTTTTTTTTTTCCTACTTCATCTATTTTTTTTCTTTCTTCTCAATTCAGCAGACAGAAATGCTATGCAATTACAGGAGTGGATTTAGGGCATCTTTGGAAAAAAGAGATCGGTTTCCATAAGAAGGAGAGAAGAGGGGAGAAAGAGATGGAAAGGGATAGTTTTTTCACTTTGAAGGACACTTTGGAACTCTTGGCCTTTGCCTGAGCATAAATCCTGTCTGACACTGATGTGTGTATGCTTGTGCATAAGAAGAGCCTATGTGTGTATGAGTGCAGGAACAGATTGTGTAGGTTAAACTGTCACTAGATTAGTGACCCTGCCCTTTTCAGCCAACCACAGCAAGCAGTCCATGACTCTGTAACTTAAGTATGCCAGTCACTGCAAGACCTATCGGTACCACTGCCACCAATAATCAGCTCAATCCCATCATATACAATCAAGAGCGCTCAGAGAGAGTCAACTGAGCGAGAACAGAATAAGCCACCTGTGATTTGAGGTACAAAAGCCAGTATCACCCAGGGAAAAATTCAAGAGCAGCTTACCTTTCTTAACAGAACAATTTCCAGCACCAGTGCAAGGTATTCAGATATCAATTGTCATACCCGACACAACAAATCATTTCTACCCTTTAACTCTTTGTTATGTTCCCTCTGTCTCTCTGCCAAGGTAAAAAAAAAAAAAAAAAAAAAAAGAGATTGTGAGAGACAACAAAAGGACCAACAAATGGAGAGAGGCGCAGAGGGAGGGTGAATGAACTGGCAATCGTGATTGGAATGGTGTCTTCCTATGAGGTGACTTCAAATGACAATGCAACAGATGCCCACCGAAAGGCTGGCTCGGTGAATACACCTTGATTGTTGAGATAAGTCAGGTCTACTCCTATTGTTATTTTTTCATGTGGGAACACCAGTAACATTGATGTTGGTAACATTTGATGTCATTAGATATGTCATACCATCAATAAATATGTATTCTTTTTAATTAGAACATTTGTGTTATTATTGTTAAAAAGATGTATGGAAATGTATACTGTACAGTGTACAAAGACGTAGGGGTTATTATCAGGTGGAAACGAACCATTGTTAACTTAGCCACACTGAATGAAACATGCCGTCTCTCACTTTTTAGTCTGTGGAGCTGACTACTCACGTACTATGACCCAACATGGCTTTATCCGTTGGTGAAAATCAAAGAATATTTTCAACTAAAATAAAAATCACTGCTAACGGTGCTGGAAGTGTAGCTGGAAATGCATCCTTCCCAGTAGCCTTAATCTGCAGTCGGAGTGAGTATTTGTGTCAGAACCATTTGTCCTCTTCCTATCTTCCTTTTATCAGTTGGATACAGTTGAATTCATGAAAGCAGCACAGCAGCCAATTACAAATCCAGATTTCAGTAATGGAGCAACACTGAGCCAATCAGAGGTTTTAGAGCACATTATGGATCCATTCTATCCACCATTTAGAATCTTGGGTTCAAAATAGTGAAAGAGACCAATGAGAAAACATGTTGGTGTGCAACATTAGGCCATTTCAAACCATAAAGATATTTGGGCTGAAAATCAGCGACAAAACCTGAAAGCTCTCTACAGAAACGTGTGAAGCGTTTCAAAGGTTGCGGGGGTAGCACTCAGAAACTCCGTACCTCTTTCTCTTCCCTTCTTCTAAACTAGCCATTACTAATCCTGACACAAAGATGCTTTCTGCTGTGTGGCAGGTTTGGGAACAATGCTGTAAGATAATATTTACATCACAACCAGGCTCCAAGGAACTGAGCAAGCAAGAGCATTGACTGTGTTGCCAGTGGTGGGGCAGGTAGCCCAAAAAAGATTGGTAACTACTGAAAGATTGTCCATTTGGATCACGAGCCAGCTCTAAAAAAAGCAAACATAAATCTGGGCAGACTTAAGTGAATCAGTAAAGCTTAGGGTTGGGTACTGAAATGCTGTGCCAATAGGACACCGGTTCCGACGTAAATGGTAGTAACGAGACCGAATAAGAACGAAAATTTCGGTGCCTCATTTCGGTGCCTGACTTTTTTTTTTTTTTTTTTTTCAGAAGCATCGCTGCACGGGACGCTACGTTACCGTTAGCTAGTAGCTGGATTAAACACAATGGTTAAATGTTAAACACAATGTTTTTGTCGTTTACCAGCAATTTACTGGTAAAATAAGTCATAAGTTATTGTTATTACATTATTAATTGATCATTTAATTTTGACCATATGGCCTTACCAATAAACAAGCCATTCTTTAATGTCGCCAACTGTTGTTTTGTGCTATTTTTTTATATTTGATATTATATACATTATAAATATATTATACATATTTCAGTTCAGGTACTGGTTCAGGCACCGGCTCCGTTTTAAAAGTAAAAGTTTTAGCACCGGTATCGGTTACAACGGCTACATTCACTCAGTCAGACACCTAAACCCAAAACTCCCTTGATATGAAAATGGTTTTACAAGGAGGAGCTGATCAAAGTTGAATAAGAGCATGCAAGGATATGAAAAAATATCCCAAACTGTAGCTGTCTATGTTAACCTGAAGCAAATGTATAAGCTTTTCTGACCCTGTTGGGCCATCACTGCCCAAGTCTCTTCCACTAGTTCAGAGGACAGATGCACAAATACCACAAGTGAGCCACTAAATCTGTTTCAACATGACATAAGTTTGTATAGGCGGGCCTTCGTGCTCACACCCACATGTGCGTTTTTCTACACAGCAGCCATTTATCAGAAGGAGGGGGGTGGGTGATGAATGTCTTCCAGTGCAAAGAGGAAAAAAGGAACAGGGACCCGATCCAACTCTTTCACTCAATAGATTGAAGTCTACAATACATTCCTCTGTGTGCTGAGAAGGACAGAGCTCCACTTCAACCTGCAGTACCTTACCTAAGGAAACAGCACAAAAGAAAAAGAGGGACAAGGTCTGTTTTCATTTAAAGCACTCCCTGATATGACAGCCACAATGAAAAGAGTATGGCTTTAGAGCGCCGTAGCCTATAGGTAACAGCCAGACTGGCAGTGATCCTGGCGACGGTTGTCTCGTTACTTGTCTTCATTTCTTAGTTTGATTTTTGGTGTCAAGCTGTCACAGAGTAGACTGGCATTGCAGCACTCGCTGTCTCTCTTTGCTCTCCCTCAATCTTTCGTCTCTCCCCTTCTTCTATCCGTCTTCGCCTGTCGCACTCTTCTTCTGGTTAGTTTCTCTCCCCACTCTGTTTCTTTCTGTCTCTCAACCCGTTTTCTGTTTACACACATCATCCCCCCCTTCCACTTGCTAGCCCTCACTCTCTGGTCATTACCTCTCTTATTCATTTCTTTCTCTGTGTTTCTGTGTTCTCCTTTCCCTCCCTGGCAGAGGAAGTTGGACCAGTCTGGTCCTAATGAACCCCTGCAGGCTCCCAAAACCCCCACTCTGATTTCCTTAAGTGACTCTGGCAGGGTCTTAAAGGAGCCCTTGGTTGCTCCAAGACGCATTCAATAAAAATGTCAGATGAAAAGATAAGAAACTCCTTTTTACTCATGTTCTTATTTGGTTCTGCATCAGCATTTTATCAATGTAGCCCGAATGTGCATGTAGGAAAAGAACATATCGGTCTTTAATTTTTCACAGGACAGGTTTATTTTCATCTGGTCACCCAGTTAAGCATACAAAGATCGAGGGTGAGCTGTAAATCATTAACATACCCTGTACAGGACATGTAACTCTTTTATTTTCTTCACCTGGAGGTGTGGTTCTGAGACACATAAGTAACCTGCCAGTGTTTATAAAGGCAAATAAAGCATGTGGAGGAGGAGGGGGGGACTATGTTTTCCATGTAGTTTGAATTTTCTATGAACTGCAAGCCTGTCTACTGATCTTTATTGCAGGCCCTAAAGTACAACCAGAGAGGTAGAAGTGCAACTAGCGAATGTAATATTTCTAATTTGATTTCATATAGTTCATTAATTTCCAAGTGGGGAATTGTCTTTACCCTCTGGTTTGGATGCAGGGTCAGTATCATAATGCCTGGCCCCTGTGGGGGTGTATCGCTCAAGGATAAGTAATGGCCATACAGCAAAATCATACCCTAACAATAACATTATAATTAACATAGCCATGGGTCATTCTGCACAACTAGAGATATTAACTTAATCCCAGTTCATACTATAGAATGAATGGTTCAGATTCCAACTCTGTCTAACAATTTGTTGTTATCGTTTCAATTATGAATAAACCCAGTACAAACAAAATCCTTACAATTATCATATGACTCACATTGTTGAAAATGTTGTGGCATCAAACAGTTTGCGCCTGTGGCTTCTGATGTGTCACACCGACCCTAATAACATAGCAACACCAATGGATCAACAACAATCAGCTGCTTTCTTTCCACAACAAATTGCTTCCCCCCTTCCACATCTATTCTGTGTCTGGAATACTCGTCAAACAAGTGCAAGGGCTGCATCGTAATTAATCAGTTCAGAAAAACGACCCCTTCTTATTATTCCTGGCAAAGTGTAAACAACCCTTGCTTTGACAAGCCTCCCATTCTGCCCCGCACACTCGAGGGTATCGGCACAGTTCAACCGCTGTCAGAATGGAGTGTTTGTTGCTGCACAATGGTGGAATGAGAAAGCGAGGCGGAGAGGGAGAGCATGAGTAGCAGAGCGACAGAAAGACAGATAGCTGGCCGCCATGTTAAGTCGCTCTCTTGTTTCAGCCGTCTTATCAATCACTGTTTTGTTCTTTTTGTGGTGTTTTTAGTGATCCAGTCAGACACCGGGAAATTCTAGCTGAGCAAGCTGAGCTGCTGGTAAAGGTCCTGGGAGTGAGCGGGCCAACGCTTAGCTTAGCCACCAGTCAGCCTGACCTGCCTGGCTGGCTGGCTGGCAGGGTGCAGGGAGTGTTGCTTTTCTCCTTGTTTTTTTTTTTTTTTTTTTGAAGACACACAGAGATACAATCTGACACAGCCAGAAAAAAGCAAAAGGTGCTCCGGGTGCACAAAAAGGTAGAAGTGGACATAGTTATGCAGCCTCACACACAAACATGCGTGAATATATCAACAAAACAAACCTCAGGTCCGAGACTGTCAGTCATAAATATGCAAGAGTATCTATTTCTTCCTTTACAGTCTCTGACACGCTCAACCACACACACTACAGTTCCATATGTCACTCATAAACATGCAATATATATTTTCCCTCTCAATGACATGCATGCACACAAATACAGAGACACACACACAGTCGCTGATGCTGCCATACATGCCTGATGATAAATGACTAAATGTTGTGGGGTGTTTTCAACTGCCCCACATACGAGGCCTGTGCGCTTCTAATTTGATACTTATTCCATGAAATAGTCATGTTGGGGGAAAATGGATGTGGATAGAGACAGACAGTCCCATAAATCATTCTAATTATTCTTTAATAAACCTCTTATAAGCCAAAGAGTGGCTCGTAGGTAACTACTGCCACCTAGAGTTCACAGGGAGAAAAGCGCCCCCACAGAGCTAAGGAAGACATCCATGGACATTTAAATAAGAATGAATCCCACTAAGTGCCAAAGATTAATCAAAGGCAAAAGGAGAATGAAAGGTGGAAGGATGCAAGAGACTCTGAAAGATAATTGAGTATATCAAACTGTATGTATTCTTCTCATTCATCATTTTTCACCCTAGAAAATTCAATCATAAGGGGATGAAAATTATTTGGAGAGCACAGGTAGCAAGAAAATTCCTCCTTAATCACCCTGAATACACAATAATTTTCGACTCGGCTGTTGTAGGGGTAACACTTCTCAAATTTCTGAAAGGCAGGCTAACCTCAAAATCCTTCTTCTAAAACTCAGAGGAAAACAGCTACGCTTTGAAAGGCTACGCTTTACACTTTTATGGAAAGCTATAAGAATGTAAAATTTGCACATATGAAATAGAATTTAAATTAAGAGTTTTCAGGCACTATTTTTTTCCACACATGAAATTTACAGTATTTTCAGTAGTTGTAATTAATTTGCAGTCTCTGTATGTGTTGGGGATGTGAGAGAGAAAAAATATCCTTTATTTGTCCTTAAATAGGTGTATGTGTTTGTTTCTATGTGTATGTGTGTATTGTGGCATCTGTTTACACTTGCCAGGGCAGACTGCTCCTCACAAACACACCCCAACACACACACACACACACACACACACACACACACTTGCACTCAAAAGAAAAGGAAGTCTGGATTATGTTGACTCTGAGGGATGGATAGGCAAACCAAACTCATCTTGAAACAATCGGGGACAGAGCACAAAAAGAGAGGAAAGCTGCAGGAAGTGGTGAAGGAAGGGAGAGGAGGGGTGAAGAATCACCACCCTTAGGGGAGCAGTCCAGCTGCAGTCTGTTGGTCTGTTGTCATAATGCCCATTCACACACACAAACACAAACACACTGAGACACAAACAAACCAGTGCTACGGTTGACCTAACCATGCCCGCCTCATTAGCTGCCAATCACTCTGCACAAGCCGCCCTGAATGGGGGGCAAGAGGGGAAGAAAGG